>NW_020174578.1:2179349-2203841 GCF_003031525.2 Neophocaena asiaeorientalis asiaeorientalis | reverse complement strand
GAATCTCTCCCACTGTTAAAGGAAGGCAGGGGAATTGATGAGAAATCCAGAGACTGAAGAGAAAGAGTAGAAGGTCTCCAGGCCTCCTTGTTGGGCACCATTTGGTTTCCCATGGGCACCTCTCCCCGTCGTGGACCCCTTGCTATCTTCCTGTCTGGGGAAGGGAAAGATACCTTATTTTCAGATAAGGTCTTTAGAGGTTGTCCCACACACATGATGTTTATTGCCATTCTTTCATCTTGCATATTCTGGCACTCATCGTAGGGGAGAATATATTGGTTTATCCAAGTCAGCATGTCAGGGTCACTAACTGTGGGGAAGAGAAATGAAGTCCAGGGTTACTCTCCTCATCACATATACTCTTGTGATCAGCCTCTATTTTGTGAATACATTAATACCCGAGAATATTTATGGCAGGTATCAGACATTCCATCCTTCGTAGAGTCCCCTGTTCAGTATCTCTGTGTCAGAGCAGTGGATTCAGAGCATTATGTGAGCCTTACGTCAGATATCATCAGATCTATAATTCTCTCTGTAGTGTGCATAACTTAGAAAGCTTGAAAAACCCACAGGAAAGTTATGAATGATTGTGAGAAGAGAGAGACACAAAGCCATTGTCCCCAAGAAACCTTCACTTTCGGCACCTACTTCATCATCTTTACATTTAATCATAAAGGTAGAAAACTATTTTTAATGTGTCTAAACATGCTTTTTTAGTGAGATAATTTATAAATGGATTATTTATAAGTGTATGTGAGTGTATATGTATAATATACATATATATTTTCCCCTAAGAAGTAATATTGCCCATCTCACTAATAGCAATTGTTACTATACTGTTAACCTCAGGATGTAAGGAGTCTAACCAAGGCATTATATAATTTTAATCTCTGGTAGAGAGTAACAGCGAGGAAGGAAACAAAACATTAACCAGAGATTGCTCAGGCTAAGCCTAGTGTTACTTACAGAGAAGGATTTTTCTGATATATATCCAATCTAACGTCTTAAAGCAGATTAGACCAGAAAATGTCAAGTCAGAAAAGAACAAGATGAGTTACGTTCAGTTTTAAGTTTTTATGGAAATTGAACTGAAATACATAGAACAAGCTAGGTGAAAGTAACCTAGTTACTTGAAATAATGAACTCAATAGATATTGGGAGGCTGGCACCAGAGAGCTTGTAGAATTGGTTTGTCACTATGATTCTGACATGCAGAGCCTATGGGATAAAACATTTATGTAGTTTTATTTTGTTTTCAAATGCTGTGTAATGAATTACTTTGTAAAATGTGATACAGTTACTTTGAATAAGACTTAAAATCTTCAATTTGTTCAGAAAATATGTTCACTTAGATTCCCTGGAATGTTGCTTCTAAATTGAAAATGAAGTTGCCAAATACTGAGAATACAAAAGTTCCCACTTTCTACTTTTGTTTTCACGAAATAGACCGATAGACAAAACAGTCTGCCACTTTTTTTTTTTTTTTTTTTGCGGTACGCGGACCTCTCACTGTTGTGGCCTCTCCCGTTGCGGAGCACAGGCTCCGGACGCGCAGGCTCAGCGGCCATGGCTCACGGGCCCAGCCACTCCGCGGCATGTGGGATCCCCCGGGACCGCGGCACGAACCCGCGTCCCCTGCATCGGCAGGCGCACTCTCAACCACTGCGCCACCAGGGAAGCCCCAGTCGTCCCCCACTTTTTATTTTTACAGAACATATGAATTGTTCTGTAACTACCAGAGAAGGGTTTAACCTGATTAACACCCATGACAATTTGCCTCAGTGAACAGGCTTTGGCAAGCCAATCAATCAATGCCACTTTTTAAAGTCAGCAAATCAGACTCGCCTCCAATAAACATGCTGAGTGCCAACCAATCAACAACAATCTCACCCAGGTAACCACGCCTCTACAGATGACGTCAACTTTCTTAAGCCCCTGAAAGTCTTCCAAACCCTGTACGGAAAGCTTCCCACAAACCCCATATAAGCCTAGTACTCTGCTCTTTGAGACTGTTGTCTGCTCAGCATTGCTTTTCTATAATAAGCAATAAATTTAGCTTTATCCGTTCATTTCAGATATCAAGTGGTGGTTCCAGCATCCTTTGATAATACTGAAAGAGAGTATAATGGTAGTGTAAGGCCCTGCAGTAATCCCTCTAGGGTCAAGAGCGTTACCTCATAGCAGCTATTTCCTTCAGGTATATCCGTCCATATGTTCCCCAGCGCCAAAACCTTCTCAGGATGAAGAACACAGAGTCAAAAAACACTTACAGTTTTTATATTTACTCCAGGTCCAGGTTGGGATAAAGCAGGAATCATTAAATGGTAAGGGTTCCATAGCTATGGCTATGGTTCCCACTTGGTTGTTGAGTGCAGCCGCCTTAGACAGTTTTATCATCACCAAGTCATTCTTCAGAGATCCTGCGTTGAATTCAGGGTGGGGCACCACCATTGAGTAATTCCGTACCTGCTCTTTCTTATTTTTGATGTTGGGTTGATAAACTCCCAATCGGATTTTAACACTATGGAAGAAAGAAGGCAGGCAGTTGGAAAAGAACAGGGTCACAGAACATCAGAATTGCAAGAAGTGTCAGAGGTGACCTCCTCCAGTCATCTTAATTTTATCTCTTAGACCTGAGAACTCAAGTGACCGGCCTTGGTCTGTAAAATAGTAATAACAATAGTTTATAGGACTGTTGTGTTAGACTCAATGTATAGACATGAAACCTGACATGGTATCTGCCACCTAGAGCATACTCAGTGCAATCTAGTTGTGATGATGGTGATGATGGTGGTGATAGTGATGATGGATGATCTGAATGAAGAGGTAACAGAGATGGCACCACAATGCATCATTGCAGAGGCCGTTGCCTGCGCTACACTGTCTCAAGCAACTCTTGAGCAAAGCACATTGTACCCTTTGTTTCTGGATATTCTTAGGCCCTTCCCAGCTCCTCTTGGGCCCATATCATTGTATTTACCATGTACCATTTACACTCCTTATAGATTCACAAGACTCTTAGTAGTCTATCAGGACTCCCATTTACCATCTTCCATTACATTTCCTGGACAAATTAAAAACCCACAGGCTTCCAGTGTCAGGAGTCCAGTCACGTAACAGACACAGGAGCCACTGCCTACCAGAAACAGTTCATGCGTTAGGCCTGGCTGAGAGAAGAACATCCAGTTCACCAGCTCCAGTTCTTGGAGGGGATGAACTGTCTTTATTTCCTTTGTATTTCTCATTAACACACAGAGCACGGCTTCAATCTGGGTCTGAGTAAACTGTCTTGAACAACCAGATGGCTAAGAGTTCTGAGTTAGAAATGACCCTTATCTACTCCTGAAACTCTGGCTAGGTCCCAATCATACAACAGTTTCTCACACACAGCAGAGACACTGAGGTTTGTAAGGGACAGCATCATCTCGTGCAGAGCTCCTTTGCCCTTCTCCTGTTACCTGCATCGCATGGCTTCTGCTAACACTTGGACCTCAGCCTGGGAACACCCACCCCTACTCATTACACTCACTCAGCACTGGTCTGTCAGTTTGGCAAACACTCAATTATCTTTACTGCTTCAGAGACTCTGTACACTATTCCCTCTGCCTGGAATTTTCCCCAGGATTTATTCACTTGGTTGCATCCCCCTCTTCCTGTTGGTCTCATCTCTTCAACTAGGCCTGACATGATCACCCTAAGCAACGTAGATATCTTGCTTTATTCCTGTATTCTTCAGCTTGGCACTCTTTTTAATGTTTTATTTGGGGACATGTATTTGTTTGGGCTTACTTCCTCTACCAGAATGTGAGGTCCATGAGGGAAAACGAATTTCTGTCTTGTTCCCTTGCTGTTTTTTCAGTGCATTAAGCAGTCCCTAGAATATAGTAAATGTTCAATAAGTATGTTGAATGAATGAATATTATTTACTCTCTGTGAGAAAGAGTCTTCTGACAGCTTCCTCTTCATCTCCTCCTAAACCACCCAAGTGTGTATTATTTTCCCCGTTGGGAAGACGACCCTCTCTCTTCCTGGGGCTTCTAATTCCCTAGGATGCCATTAGAACTTGCTGGGATGCCTCATGAGACCTGATTTTGTTCGAATAGAACCCTCATGGCTCCCAAGAGCAAATGGATACTTACGGTAAGGGGCAGTGAGCAGTGGTCAGTACCCACTCAGGGTGAATGAGAGACCCCACACAGGGTTCCGGGAAGGACTGAAGATAGACCATGTAAGGAACAGTAAAATCTTCTTCTACGTTCATCTTCTCAGTGTTAGAATCTTGGGCCAGAATGACTCCTAAAGAATCAGTGGGGTCACAGGTAGAAGGAGAGACAGGGCAAGAGGTGAGAGTTGACTAGGATAGTTTTTGCCACCTTAAGGTTTTCAAGGACAATGTCAAGGTCTTCAAGTTATTTTTAAATATTCTTTTAAATCAAAGGGCAATCATGCATGTCACCTGAGCTCTACACATGAAGAAAACTGACACATGTCTTTGCTTGAGATGGAGGTATATTAAAGTTCTATGAAACTAATGCAAAGGCTTATCTGAGGCTGATCAAAAACCCTGATTGGCAGTGCTGTGTATTATAAAAATGAAAAAAAAAAGACTTACTACTTTAAAAATAATAGTTTAAATTAACTTTTGCCAGGAATGAAAGGAAAAAGTTAAATACTGCCTGACTTTGGTGGTGAAAGGAGTGGAAAAGCTTGGGATAGGGCCACGAGGCTCTCAGAGCCCCTGACCCAGCCCCCCTTCCTTTCCTGCACTCACTCCTCCAAAGTCCATCTGCCCAGAGAAAGGGAAGATATACTTTTCTGGTGTCTGTCCAGGGGACTCGGCAATCTAGGAAATCACACACTCAAGAGTCCTGGGAGAGTGCAGGGGACTTATAGTGACGTATCCTAACATGCTCACAGGCACTGGAGAAGCTCAGAGAGACTGCTGGTGGGGTGAGCTGTGCACTGAGATTGGTTCCTTTCGTTTGCATCAACAGTTACTTGAAGGAAATGCCCACCAACTCCTCTCTCTTCAGTTGTGGCTAGCTACCTCCCTCTCTGACCCTCCCACACACCACCACATCTCTACCTAAGCAGCAACAAGACCCCAGACTCACCAGCTGCGCTCATGAGTGCAAAGATGAGATAGCGCTTCATGGCAGGCTGGGATCTCGCCAGGAGCAGACAAGTCAAATCAAGCTGTCAGATGTCTCAATCTTTAGTCCAAGCGTCCTTGGCAAGAACAGCGGGGGGGGGGAGAAAATATTAAGTCGGCGGGTAGGGGAGAAGCAAGGCTTTTACAGATGTCTTCAAACGAGCCCTGATCAAAATCCAGTTACATAAGGCACACCCGAGATCTGTCTCTGATGTGGGTGAAAGGGAAAGGGGCAGACCAAGTCCAGCCCCTGGTGCCTCTTCTCTGACCCTAAAAATCTCAGGAGTACCTGCTGACATTCTCCTCCCCTCTCTGTGACACAGTCTTTCTTTGTTGTCCTCTCCTCCCTTTGTGACTGTGAACCTCTCTCCCTGCCCTCACTTGCCATCTCCCTTTTCCTCAAGAGTCCCTCTGCCCCTCTCAGAGACTCTTCAAACATTGGGGTATGAAATAGATTTAACAAATCACCCTCCCCTCACCATTTTAGTGACGAGGATGCCGTAGGCCTCGTGGAAGTTAACAGCCAAGTCAGGACTCGGAATGGTGTTTCCAGATTTCCCCTGATGTGTAGAACTTTACCTGAGCCCTGTGTTCTCAGAAAACAGCAGTGGGTGAAAAATTCTTGGAAATTCTGTATTCTGAGAAATGGCTCATCACAAAGAATGACCCTTCCCCATATGAGTTTGAAAAGGCTCCATCCACTCTCTCATGGCTCCCATAAGACCTTGGATGACTCCTTTGTGGACAAGGTCAGCTTTTGTGTGACAAGGTCAGCCACAGACCTTCCCGCCTTTGCCTGAACCACACGGACCATCCAGCTCCCCGTTCTTTCTCTCATCAATGATTAGCTGAGCTTAGAACTCTTTTCCCCCGCCCCAATCTAACTACAACTAGAGATAAACACTTCCTGTTCAGCTAACTGAGAATTCCCCTGATTGCAAAACAACCTCAACTGTTAATCTCCCCACCTGTAACTTGTCTACGTCTCCCTACAAAAGTCTTAAGGCGAAAGCATCCTGCCGATGCACTCTGATCTCCAGATCTGGGATGTTCTTCTTATTGCAATAATCTGAATAAAATCAATCTCCCTACCTGTTCAGTTTCTGTGTTTGACACTTAGTACTCTTTTTAATGCACCCCACTCCTTCTTTTTATAAGTTAGCCTTAACTTTCTGACTGCCCCCCCCCCGAGATATGTAACAAATAGTGGTTTCAACCATGGATATTGGTCTATAGTTTTCTTGTGTTGTCTTTCTCTGGCTTTGGTATCAGGGTAATGTTGGCCTTGTAGAATGAGTTGGGAAGTGTTCTCCCTTCTTCAGCTTTTGGAGGAGTTTGAGCAGGGTTGGTGTTCATTCTTTGAATGTTTGTTAGAATTCTCCAGCTGAGCTGTCTGGTCCCGGGGTTTTCTGTGTTGAGAGGTTTTTGATTACTGACTCAATCTCTTTACTCATTATTGGTCTGTTCAGATTTTCTATTTATAAAGTGCTTAGAACAGCAAGTTCTAGTGGTAAATAGTAAGTGCTATATAAATGCCTGTTAAATAAAATAACTATAACCTTAGGATCCCCATATTTTCCAGGCCTCTGGGGACACTTTTTTATCTATGTCCAAATATTGTTGTAAGTCCTTAAATCTGTGTAACATTTCCATGTTTATTAATAGCAGTGAGGAGCATAGACTCAGGAGTGAGGCGCCTATAGGTAGGGTTCAATTCCTGGCTTCAGGACTCTCTAGGTGCCTTGTCCTGATAAAAACATTTAACCTCTTTAAGCCTCAGTATTCTAACTTATAAAATGGGAGGAATATTAGCACCTAATTCATAGGATGGACATCTTGTTTGCTTCCAGGTTTTGGCAATTATAAATACAGCTGCTATCAACACCCATGAGCAGGTTTTTGTGTGGAGATACATTTTCAGCTCCTTTGAGTAAATACCAAGGAGTGTGATTGCTGGATCGAATGGCAAGAGTATGTTTAGAAAGTTTCCACAGCTTAGATGGAATGTAAATTAAAAAGGGATTAGACTGAGCTACTTAGAAAAAATGGATATTTTTAAGACTAAATAAAGACTTTTCTAGTTGCATTTTTTCAACAAGGCAGACATTCTTACTTGACTTTTAAAAGTAAGGCTAAAATCATACCAAGATAGTAAATATCTTTATTTTTTAAAGGTCTTTTAAAATTTGATTTTAACACTAAATTTACTTGCCATAAAAGATACATGATTAAACTAGTTTTCATTTAAATAATGAATTAAATAAGATTTCTAGGGAAAAAGAGGCTTCTATTTGTCTTATTAAAGCAAATATTCTTAGATAAATTCACCTTGAGTATACCTTGAAAATTTTTGCTCGTTAAGGGGAAAACTAACAGATTATGGAGTATACCAATCTGAAGTGAAGTTACTTCTATCCAGCTTATATATCCCATGTGAAAAAATATTTACATAAGTAGCTAAACTTCCAAGTGCAAATATTGCTTTATTTTACATAGCTATCAAAGGTCCTAACCATGAAGTTGACAGTTGAGAGCCTGTCTGAGAGTTTTCAGAGCAAGTGATAAGTAAATTAAATCTATCTGTTACTGCAGTGAGATATAGCAAGCAAAAAAACTTTTCCTAATCTCAGACTGTTACCTCTTTACATTGCCTTATTTTTGCTATGAAATATCATGTCTTCCTGGATTTTATTGAATCATGAATTAGGTATTTATTTGTAGTAGATATCTTTTGGTGAGAGATATCTCTTCTGACTACAAAATGGGTTTTTAAATCATAGTATGCTTTCACAGGTCTTTTGATGTTTTTCTTTTGATTATACTTTGGAAGCAGATCTTTGCTTTCCATTTACCCATTCTTTGATCCAGTTTTCTTTTCCTGTGGCATTTGCATTGATTAGCATTATATTCTCTAGTCTCTATTTATTTGTTTTCTGTTTGCCCAATCAGAATGAATACACCGTGAAGGCAAGGTTGTAACTGTTTTCTTCCCTGCTGTATCTTTAGTGAATAAAACACTGTTAGGCAGGTAATAGGCCCTCAATAAGTTAAGCGGTTGGATAAATGAATAGAAGAGTTACATTGTCTCCACTGTACAACATAGCAAGTTTATTTAATCAATCCTCTGTTAATGACTATTTGAGTTCTTTCCGGATTTTCAGTGTGATGTAGACAATACATCAGTAAGCATCCTTGATTACTCTTGGTGGAGACTGTGGCTGCCTCCTTAAAATCTCCACCTCCTTTTCTTGATAGCTAACCTTATAATTACTCAGTTAACCAAATATATACCAAGTAGGCTGTGTTTATTGCAAAATGAAAAGGTTACTCGTGCTTTGATGGTGTGCCATGTAACTTAATTATACGTGCAAGAGCATAACCCTCTCAGTTATTGGCTCAGGGATGAGAGAGTGACCAAGTTCAGTTAAGGAGACACAATATGTTTGACAGCAGCTTCTGCGGGAAAAGCTTCTTTCTCCCTATAGACAGGCAAGGGAGAGTATGGCTCCAACAGCTGTCTTGATCACAAGTCTTTATCCGTAGGATAAAGCTGACAGTGATGCAGAGGGCAAAGACAGAAATAAATTGGGTCCCCTGATGGCATTTTTGAATTGCTGAATCAAACCATTCTTGCAGTGCTCACTATTTCTAAGCTTCCACCAGTGCATTTTAAAGTACATGTTAAAGTATGAATTGGACATTCTTTTCCTTGCAACTGAATGATTCCTAAATGATACACTCACACTTATACATTTTTTTTTTTTTTTTTTTGCCGTACGCAGGCCTCTCACTGTTGTGGCCTCTCCCGTTGCGGAGCGGAGGCTCCGGACGCGCAGACTCAGTGGCCATGGCTCACGAGCCTAGCCGCTCCGCGGCATGTGGGATCTTCCCGGACCGGGGCACGAACCCGTGTCCCTTGCATTGGCAGGTGGACTCTCAACCACTGCGCCACCAGGGAAGCCCCACATTTTTGTTTTTATAAGCACATTTTAATAGGATAGGATTCTAGAAGTTTAGTTGCTGGGCCAAAGAACATATAGATTTCACCTTTTAATATAATTTCACAAATTGTAACAAGTCAGATTTTAAATAAGAGATAGAAAATGCCAAGATATGCTGAAAAGGGACTATTGGATGGCATCCAGAAAAATGATTTATTTGCCTTTTCATACTTTACTCTGGGCCTGCCCTGATCTCTCATCTTTTATGTTATCTCACTTATCTTTTCAGGTCTCTGAATCTTCCCTCTACCTGAGGTGCTTAGGTGAGTAGGTGTATATTGGTGGTGGTGATGGGTGGGGTAGAAGAATGTTTCAGAGGGAACAGGGAAATCTTTAAACTCATTTGTCTCTGTAGAGAAGCCTGAGATGTTTATTTAAGGTAGATATAAGGTAACATTTAAAAACAAAAAAAAGGAGGAGTTATATGTGAAATTATTTTAGGCCATAAGCAAACATAAAAGCAATTCAATAACAACTAAGGAAATACACAGGACAGATTAGTTATAACTGAACACTTAAGAGCCCTGAATGCAAGGCTAAGGAATTTGGGCTCCATCCTAGTGGCATGATAAGGTAATATTAAGGGCTCAGGACTGCTCCCTACAAATGTGCCATCCAGAGGTATACAAAGGGATAGAAAATTGGTGATAGGGGAATGTATCTTCCCATACCTTCCTCTTCTGAGATACCTGTTATGGACTGCGTATCTGTGTCCCTCACCACCAAAATTTGTATGTTCAAACCCTAACACCCAAGGAGACGGTATGAGGAGGTAGGGCCTTTGGAAAATTTAGATGAGGTCATAAAGGTGGAGCCCCCATGATGGAATTAGTGCTCTTATAAGAGGGAGATACTGTTACCTAACACAAGTCTGTGTGCCTGACACAATGAGGCCAAACAATACCAACACATCAGAGTTCGGAGCAGAGAAAGGTTTACTGCAGGGCCATGTGAGGAAACGGGTGGCTCATACCTTAAAAACCCCAAACTCCCTGAAAGCTTTCAGCAAAGCCCTTTTATAGGAAAGCTGAGGGAGCGGTGTGGTTAGTTGTTGCAGATTTCTTGGTGTCAGATCCTTTGTTCTTGAGGTCAGGTCGCGGTCAGGTCACGATGTTCCTGTAAACCTCCACCAAAACAAATGTTGTTCTCTGTTCTGACAAGAAAGTGCAAGGTCCCAAGGCTCAACTTTCGCCCTCTGAGGTCCAGGCTCTGGCTAAGAGGAGGGGGTCCCTGCACAGGAGGGTTACCCTGCCCGGGAGTGCTCGTCCAGCACCCAGGCCCCGCCGAAGACGTAGTTCTCCGCTGACGATGCCCTCAGGGCCAGGTCCCCAGACCCTGCCCAGCTGTCATCACTGAGGGAGCCAGGCACCCAGGACCCAGCCAGTGCTCAGGCTCCTCAGGCCACCCAAAGCGGGGCTGGGGAGCAGGTCCTGTGGACGCATGCAGACTGCTGCGGCCATTAGGTCGCAGAGGCAGGGAGCGGGGAGAGGTTCCCCCTGCCTCAAGGCCCGGGCCTGGCCAGTGGGCTGCCGTGGCGAGGGCTCTGGAGCTCTGCAGGACACAGCACCCAGCCTGTCCCCGAGGCCCCCCCCCAGCGCACCCGCTGGCCCTTGATACACCTCTTATACCACACGCACTGCCCCCCGCGAGGACCACGACATGGCCAACCATTGGCCAAGGGCGACCTCCACCCGCCAGGTGAAGGGTTTCCTGCTTCTGATCTCGCAGTAACAGTCGCTCAGTAACAGAGTAACGGCCGCGTGCTATTGGCTGCACGCCTGCCCCGCCCCTATTACAATACTAGAGTCAGTTCTCTCAGCCATGAGAGGATACAGCAAGAAGGCAGCTGTCTACAAGCCAGAAGGGGGCCCCCACTATCTCCTGTGTCACCCTGATCTTGGACTTTCCAGTCTCAAAAACTGTGAGTAATTAATGTCTATTGCTTAAGCCACGCAATCTGTGGTTTTCTGGTTACAGAGCACCAACTGACTAAGGTAATACCCATCCTTCACCGTATCACGTTATCCTACTGGGACTACAAACATTTTTACCTTTCAGAACTCCTCGACCTATTCCAATGCTGTTATGCTCAGACCATATTGTATCTTTCATCCTTGATTCATACCAAATACACATAGGAATCATGTACTGGGACCTGTACTCCTAATTATCCTCTAGATGATCCAAGGAAAAATGAAAAGTTGCAGGGAACAACACTGAAGAACTAAAGCGGGGTGTCTGTGCTGCCTCTTGGGATAGGGCGGAAGAGAACAGAGAACACCACCCCTATAGTCAAGACTTTTATGATCTCAGGGTAACAGATCAATTTTCCACAAAACTTATCTGCATTTGCACCTTTTTTGGCTTACAGTTCAAAACAGTACCTACGTTGAGCTGGGGTTTGGGCGGTCTAGTGTGGGAGGGGGTACAGATTACCGGCAGAAATCATGCATGCCGTAGAGTAAAATTCCAGATGGGAAACAAGAGTATCTTGGAGAATAAAAGAAATAGGTAGACGAAACCTTGGAAATACAGGAGCTGTACTTTTTAAAACGTTCTCCATGTAGCCTTTCCCCTAGTCTAGCCTCACAGAGTTTCAGGTAGATTAGAGACAAAGGGAGAGCACAGGGTCACACAGCAGCAGCAAAGCGATGGGATAAGAATGGCTGGGGCTTCACTTCAGCTGCACAGCGAACTAGTTGAGTGACTTTAGGCAGTTGATTTTAACCTTCTGCATTTTAGTGTCATTATCTGTGTAAAAATATAGTGGTAACAGTGATGGCTAACCTTATTCATCTTTATAGCCCAAACATCCACACGGAGTCTGGTGATGTAGGTGAGCAGTAATTTATTTATTTATTTTTTTTTGCGGTACGCGGGCCTCTCACCGCCGTGGCCTCTCCCGTTGCGGAGCACAGGCTCCGGACGCGCAGGCTCAGCGGCCATGGCTCACGGGCCCAGCCGCTCCACGGCATGTGGGATCTTCCCGGACCGGGGCACGAACCCGCGTCCCCCGCATCGGCAGGCGGACTCTCAACCACTGCGCCACCAGGGAAGCCCAGTAATTTATTTTGATGAGGCTGAATGAATGACTAAATAACCTTTCAAATTCCATCTTCATGTAATAGTTCGACTCTATATCCACCCTCTTCTCAGTAGCCACATTGAAGAGAAAGTACACAAACCAAGTAAGGACACTTCTTGGATATATCTGGTACAGGAGAAAATGTTTTTATTTAGATACTGTTTTCAGGATGGGAGGAAGGTGAAGCTGACTAACATGGAGGGTCATGAAGAGATGACGCCGTTTAGTTGTCAGCGATAGTCTTCTGAATCCAGCTCAGGTAGTTGCAGACCTTAGTGTAGACACCAGGTTTACCTTTCAGAGCGCAGCCATAGCCCCAGGAGACAATGCCCTGGAGCTGTCCATTGCAGACCACAGGGCCACCAGAGTCACCCTGGGCAAGAAGGAAGAGCCAGTTAGAACTCACAGCTGTGCCCAGATGGGAGAAAGGCTCAAAGGTGTTCCTCCTTTACCCGGGGACCACCTTCCCAGGCTGCTGACCCTCCATGAAGCCCTTCTCTTTCCCTGGAAAACCAACCCTCAATCTCCATACTGGACCCCTATTCTTTCCCCTCCTTTGAACTCCCTCTTTCCTTAGTTTCAGGGCTGTAGTGCCAAGAAGAGGTGGACCGGGCAGTGCAATGCTGCCCATCTAGCCCTGCTCCTTTCAAAGTTTCCTTCTGCTCTAGCCCTCCTCAGAAGCCCGCCTGGATGTACTGTTTGCACATGATCTTCTGTGTATCTTTTCCCCTGATCCCTAACCATTAATATGGCAAAATGAATTTATCATTTATCCCAAATCTATCCCTCAGCCCTCATAATCAGCCCCAGGGACAGCTTTTCAATTTTCTGAGTTTCCGAAAAGAGATATGTGAAGCTGAGCTGGAAGGAGAAGGCGTGCAAAGCAACTAACCTGGCAAGAGTCCTTTCCGCCCTCCAGGAAGCCCAGGCACATCATGTTTCTGGTGATCTGTTTGGTATAGGCAGTGCGGCAAACTCTGTCAGGCAGGATGGGAGCTTCCAGACACTGCAGGAGCTCAGGGAAGCTGGCTGTTGGGAGTGAGAGTGGAAATGGAAGAGGATTACCCATCCAATCTGGGAATTTTTTTTCTCAGTATCTCTCCCCCCTCTTCCCAATATCCCCATCCTTCTCTCAGATTGCCGGTAACTTCTATTTTGGAAGAACAACTTATATCTGGAGGGTCTTCCAAACGGTTTTCATCAACAGGTTGTTCTCTCTCTGACACTAGCATCAGTGACCATAGACCTCAAATCTAGAGACTTTATTTCTGAAGCGGGGCTATGCTTTGAAAAGTTCCAAATCTCTTAGTCTCTGTTCTGTGTACCTCCTCGCGTTTTGGTTCCCTGCAAATCACTAATCACATTTTAGTTGCATACCTGGCAACTTTACCGTAGTGCTTTTTTGTTGTGTTGTCAAGCAGAGGAATGTTACGTGTTTCAATTAGTATATTCTAAGACTCCATAGAACCCCACTATTCTCTGGGAACCTTGCCTTGAGTGAGAGCTAGGGCTAACTGACGCTGAACACGTTTTTCACCTCTAGGATTCTCAGATTTGGTGATTCTGTTCCAGGTGACACTTACAGCCACTGCTCTTGGTGTTGCCCCAGCCAGAGATGAGACACTGGGTACCAACAGCTGCACAACGTGTTGGCAGAGGGATAGCGGCTACTTGATTGTTGAGAGTGGCAGGTGGGTCCAGTTTAATCAGCATGATGTCATTATCCAAGGTCTTTCTGTTGTACTTGGGATGGACGATGATCTTGGCTGCTTTGATGAATTGCTCATTGCCCTCAAGGACCTCAATGTTGTGTGCTCCCAGGCCCACCTTCATTCGGCTGGATTAAAGGGTTACAAGTTCTCTAAGTCTCCAACGTGAGCTCCTTCCCGTTCCATTACAGCCCAGTCTTGAGCATAAGCACAGACAGAAGCCCCCACATACACACACAGGTTAGTGTACACTTAAGGTAGTCCTACCACCTACGGCACATGTTAGAGGATTCCTTAGGTGTCACTCCAAGGCCAGACTCACAACCCAACATCTTGCTAGATTCATTAGGTGTAGGAATGGGAACCAAATGATGCCAGTCAAGCAGTGGGAGGTGAAAAGGCAACTGGAGTTGATTCATCTGGTTGGGATTATCAGTTATTGTAGGGAGTCGTGGCAGGCCTCAGAGATATGGCAGAATATTAAGGGAATAGAATGAGTTGTGTTTATCTTTACGTTGTACTGGAAATGTCCTGTGTTTTGTTACTTGCATAGGCCATGTTTTTCCTGGTTGAGCTATAATGATTAGAGCTGTTAAGGTACTCTAGATATATTTAATCACTCACTATTTTTCTTGCTATGTCTTTATGGCCCTCATTTGGAAGGCCATCAGGGAACTCTAAGGGTATCTTTTTGTGGGAAAATCCCTCAATGCATACAACGCCTGGGCCGGGGGGCGGGGATAATGAGGTCTTGAAATCTGAATGCTCCCCGCTCAAGCATAACTCTGTAGTTCTCCCTGATTGTGCTTTGGCAGGGCTGGGGATGACCTGACCTCAGAGAACAGGGCTGTGAGTATTGGTTACTTACGACTTGTAGCAGTGAGCCGCGGACACCACCCACTGGTCACTGATGAGGGAGCCCCCGCAGAAGTGGTAGCCGGAGTTCAGGGACACCTGGTAGGGGACAGAATGCGCTTCACAGGTGTAGCCCCCGACAATCTTGTCGTCATCATCAGTGGGGAGAGCAACTGACAGAGAGAAGTTGGAGCTATTGTGGAATTTCTACTCAGAAGCAATGTTTTGCAGATTAACCAGAAAAAAAATAGGTCATGTTTTCTTGTCATGCATAATCAGGAAACAGTGATTTTAATATAATTGTTTCCAAAATCTTATCGTTCTATACATTTAACACATGTGCTACTTACACTATTATAAGTGTCTCATTTTTAATTTATGCTTTAAATTTGATCAATAGACTGATTTTTTTACATATGTCACACACACACACACACACACACACACACACAAATCAGAGACTCCTTACATAATAAATGCCTTGAAGCCCACTACCTGAGAATATAAAGAATACTTTTTACACAGAAGCTTGCTTGCTAAGGAGACATTTAAGTATGCGTTCAGTAAAGCTTTGCCGGCACCATGATTGTGTTTATTTGTAGAGTTCAGTATAGGATAAACACCACATGAGGTAACAGAAAGGAAACTTAAATACCACGTGAGAATGTTCTGGCCTGGAAAAAATGGGGAGTTTTGTACTTTTGTTTCCACAATCTCTTCTTGGTTCTCACCTAAAATGTTAAGTAAATAATCTCATAGAACATTATAAGGTTTCTCTCTCTAATGTTTCCCCTCATCCCAATTATATTTCCAACATTTTTAATTTATTCAGCACTGTAAATCTTGGACCACTGGTTTTTTATGATTTCTAAGGACTCCAAATGTCTGGAATTATATGCTATATGCCCTGTTGTTCATATATTTTAAAGTAATTTGAGATAGACTTTTTTGATATGTAAATAGGTATGTTGAATTTATTTATAACAACCAAATTCGGGAAAATTCTGTAGTAAGTTTGAAGTGTACAATAGTACTGAATAGCATAAACACAGAAATAGTCATTTCTCTATTTCTTTTCATGATTGCGTGACATGTTGTTTTACATCAGAGAGATTTCATTAGTGAAGATGTGGTAAAACCAGCCCATAGCTTTTATTCACGAGAAATAGAGTGTCTTTTCCTGTTAAGATCTGTCTTAAGATGCCCTTTAGTACAGAGGAGAACTCAGGCTCTGATACTCACAGCCTCTTCAAGGAGAACAAGATTAGTCATTAGTCCCAATTATTAACTCCAAGTTCTTATAAAGATCAAAACAACATTCCCTCAACATTGACTATCTTTTCTTTTTCACTCTTACTTCGTAGACTGTACCTGAAATTCAGGGCAGATTCTTCCTCTTAATACTTTCTACACTGATCACCCCTGCCCCACATCATCTTCTCCAGCAAGTGGGATTTAGTTGTCTACAGACTTATGTACTGTACACTGTTGTTTCAACATCTTAAGCCTCTTGAGTACAGAGATTATATTCCACATTCATTCTTGTCTTCCAGAGTAGAAAGTGCATCCTTAAAAAGTCATAGACACCTACTGATCACTTATTGATCAAGACTCACCAGCGACTCCCATGAGAGCAAGAAAGATGAAGGTCGTCATGGTTGCTCCCCGGATCTGGACTAGGGACTATGCTGAAGGGTTTCCATCCACAACTATTTATACCATCAGGTTTGTCATTGACACCCATGGCCACAGGTGCCGGAAATGTGATTTCACTGGAAAGTCACAAATCCAAATTTAGAATTCAATTCCGTGCCACATTGAAGATGATTCAGCATCCAATTTAAACATCCACTTTTGTCCACTTTTGCAGAGGTTATGGGAATGGAAAAAATGAGCCCACCTGGTAGAAACTGTTCCCCATAATAGAAAAGTAAGTTGGAGTAAGGTCACAGATCAGGGCTGCAGGTGTCCTGATTCCCAGAGAAAAAATTTAGGTACTTGGTTGTCTCAAGCATGAACTTTTACGCTGAGGATTATCTTGAGAGCTATACCCTTGATGTAATTAACATTGCCTGTTTCAGAATTATATAATTTGTCTTTTAGTAGCTCTGGCCTTGTATACGCATGTTAATGTTTCATTATTGATAGGAACACTTGTTCTCCTAAAAAAAGAAAAACATTTCTGATTTGAAGCCACAATAGTTCAAAATAGGAAAGGGAAAGAATGAGAATAATTTATCCTTATCTGAACTTAGTATTTAATAGGCATATGCTAAATACTTAGCCTATTTGTTAAACTAGTAATTCTCAAAACAAGCCTACAAGATCCCTATTATAATTCCCATTTAACAGCTGGGAAAACTGAGGCTCACAAAAATATAAGGGACTTTACCAAAATCACAAAGCAAATCCATGGTAGGATCAGGATTCCAGCCCCGGAAATCTGGCTTCCCTGCTTGTGCTCTCAAGCACTACGTAACACTTCCCTAGTCAGTTCACCAAAGTCTGGACACCAAGATAATACAGAGTTCTTGGCCAGCGAAGAGACAATGGGAATTTATTGAGTGCTTACTATAATATGTATCAAACCCTGGGGGTGGGATTTTGATACATCTACTCATTCAGTCCTTACAAACAGCTTTATAAGTGTTGTGCTCTAATTTTTGCCATTTTATAGATGGGGAGGTTGTGGCTTACAGAAGGTAAGATTTTTTTTCTCAAATTTTCAATACTGTGAGGTGATCCATACAGAGTTCAAACACAAGCAGCCTCACTTCAGAGCCCACACCCTCCATTGTGACGCCGTACACATAACACAGGAATGATGGAATAACATTTATATTTTAAGGCAGGACAAGGAAAGTTCAACATTACATTCTCTCTGTGTCAGGTAATTTTATGCCCTTTCCTTCAATGAGTCTGTTTTTCCTTTGCTTTGGCTTCTCTAGTCACTTTCCTGGTTAATACATCACCAGTCACTGAGGCTGTGCTGTGCTGGCTCTTGACCACTACAATGTGTAGGGAAATTTTAAATAAGAACTTCTCCCCTTGAAACATAATATACTAAGAAACTTATGAAAAAACTGAAGTAAACAATCAGGGCAAATCGGTGTTAGTGAATAGAATGTTCTTCCCTGGTAAAGTGAATCCTGGAACCAGGCTGCGTTTTCCCTGAGAATCTGCTCAAGGGTTCCATTAGTCTGGGGGCATTTCTCTTCTAGCCACATGTGGTTCTCTCCACGTTTCATGTGCAGGGTCAGAAACCTTTTCTTTTTCCTGTAAAGGGCCAGATAGTAAATGTTTTAGGCTTTGCAGGCAATATATATGGTCTCTGTCACTACTACTCTACTCTTGTCCATGAGCAACTCTAAAGAGTACATGAATAAGTGAGTGCAGCCCTGTTTTTTTTGGGGGGGGGGCAGAGGGGTGTCTGGACTTTAATATCCTCATGGATAAAATGAATACCCAGAGAAAATAATGGGGAAATGGGAGAAGTTAATCTTTGATCCACATATCAGAGTTTTGTTAAAGTGCCAACTTAATTCAGTTATGGCTCTGTCAGAATTCACTTCACATTTCTCTCTTCCCATTTGCAGCCATATCCTACCTCCATTCCTCAAGATTAGGCTGGTAAAGCAGGCTTAATAAAAGGACAATTAACGGCTTCCCTGGTGGTGCAGTGGTTGAGAGTCCGCCTGCCGATGCGGGGGACGCGGGTTCGTCCCCCTGTCCGGGAAGATCCCACGTGCCGCGGAGCGGCGAGACCCGTGAGCCATGGCCGCTGGGCCTGCGCGTCCGGAGCCTGCGCGTCCGGAGCCTGTGCTCCACAACGGGAGAGGCCACGGCGGTGAGAGGCCCGCGTACCGCTAAATAAATAAATAAAAGAACAATTAAGTTTTATCATAGAGGTTCTCAGGTGTGTAACCTGAGACCCACAGCTGTCAGAACAGCATGCGCAAATGCCATCTTGAAATAATTCGGAAACTTGCCACTTCTGAATATGATAATGAGTGGCTAGTGAGGCATTTATTAAGAGAAAACATTCTGTTGGATTGGAAGGCAATGAGATTAGGAAGAGAAACAGAGATGGATGAAGGTGAAAATGATGCTGAAGGTCAAAATAGAGCATCATAAATGGAAAATGACAAGAAAGAGGGAAAAATTAGAGTACACACCCCACATTAATTTTTTGACAAAGACAGTTTTCTTTCAGATATTTATATCCCCACCAGGAAAACTTTTTGTGATTTGCCTCCAAGCTCCATCATCCCAACCTTCTTCGATATACCCACCTTGCTTTTATGGGATACATTTCCTAAATCAAAGTACACAGATATCCAAAGAGTTCCATTACTAGGCTCAGAAATATTTTTCTATTATAGTTTTGGAAATTCGGGGATTAGGAAAAACCTAGTAGGCACCTTGAATTCCACTCTAGGAAGGAGATATAGCTCCTGGGACATAGGCTAATGAGCAACCATTCACAAGTGCTGTAACCCTCAAAACTCTCAGTCATTGTCACTTTGCTACTTCATCCTTGTGAGTGACAGTCATCAAAGTATTTAGCAATCTTAGTAGAGAAGACAGGTTCACATAGGATAAGTCATGTCAAGCTGATCCCATTTTCTTTTGGGTGAGCTCGCTAGATTGAAGAATTTGGAAGAAATTGGGACTAGCATGTCTTGTTTTCAGCAAAGCACTTGACAATGTTTCCATGGTAGTTTTGCAGTTTCCATGGCATTTTTGCAGGTAAGGAGTTGATACATGCTCTTGTAGCTGTACTCCAAGGTAGATTCCCAGGTGATTAACAACTTTTCTCCAAAGCGCTGTCTCAGAGCCTGTATGAAATGGAGCAAGAAGTCCCTGAGGTCTCTGATTTGAGATCACAGAAAGCCATGTAGCTGATTTGCTAGTGACCCAGAGCTGAGAAGAATCAACACCACAGGTGACTGAATCAAGGCACCAAAGATATAACATCCAATGTAAAACTCTCCCTGGTTTGTCCAAGTAGTTCTCCAATCATTTTACTCTCTTAAGTGCTACTACCAGACTCAACTTTGACCCACGATTTGATATAATGCCATTCCTAGACAAATGGAATTCAAGGAGACCAAGGCTAATGACAGAGCATCAAGTAACATTGGCCAGTCATCACCCTGGGCTCTTGTCTCCTCTCTGCTCAAGCATCTTAGCTGTCACCATTTCCTTGTGACCAAGTCCTCATTTGATCACCATCTCCAATTAATGGGTTTCTTTTGTTCTCAGGTTTTTGTGTCAATACCCACTTAGTATCCTAACTCCTTAGAAAAGTGTTCAGCTTTACCAGTCTGAAGCCAAACTGTCACCCCCAAGCCCAACCTACTGCCTTCTTCCCATCCCTCTGAGGCTCACATTCATCTTCATGGGGGGTAGGGGATGGGTCTATTCCTCTCAGTCCTGCCAAAGTAGCCCCAACCCACCTTTTGAGGTGCTGGCACAGGTCATAAAAGGGAAAGAGGGAATGTGAGCTGAAGAAACAAACAAGGGCAGTGATTCCTCAAGCACATCCCCCTCAGGACCAGGGAAGTGCACTGAGAAGACAGGAACCTGGGCAGGGAGACACCGGGTCCCATCCTGTCCGAGCTGAGGAGGGCTTCAGGCTCCTCTGCTGTGTGGTCCTTTGTCTCCTGGGAGCAGGTGAGTCCTGGGAACAGGTGGGACAGCTTTGTCTTTGAACTTCTAGCTTTTTTCATGGAGCTGCTTCAGGAGACTCTCTGAATGTGGTTTCTTAATTCCTCAGGCCCTATGGACACTGGAATTATATTGTTATTATAACTTTTGGATTTTGTTGCAAGATTTGATTTCCTTGTCATGAAGACAGCTAGATTTTGAGCTCCTGAAGCAAACATTTTGTGTTTACATCCCCAGTTTGTAACTCTGTCTCTGGAACGGAGTAGATGCTTAAGCACCTCTTCGCCCCTCGGCACTTGAGCCCCATCTACAATATCCCCACCAAAGGTCATCCAGCCTCTGTTGCAGAGAGGAGATCATGGTATCTCCTCAACCATCCAATTAGAAAATTCTTCCTTGTGTTGAACCAGGAAACAGTCTATTTAAAGCTCTGACCATTTTTTCTTAGTCTTGTCCCTTGGGAAGATAGAACCAGGAGAGTCATAGTAAGAAAATAAGTGGTCACGAGAGGCCAAAACCAGCAGAAGATTGTGGGTTCTAGAATAGTACAAGGAGAGTCAAGATAAGCCAGGGTTCCAGTCCGTTAGAGACTCCTTTACCTCGGTATATAGCAGGGACACATCTCAAAAGGCAATCTCAAAAGTTGTTTCACATTACTGGAGAAAGGCATGCCAGATGGTACTAGCTGAAGCTAGAGGCTAGCTTCATTTTAGACAACCTAGCAGAGCTATTTCTTAGAAAGAATAAATTGGTATAGGACTAGTTAGAGAGCTTAAAGATCTGGTTCAACTCCTCTCCTTCAAAAACCCTTTTCCAACTCTGGCAGACCCCAAATGATAACTGTTTTTTCTATATATTCTTTCAGTGCTGGTAAATACAGTTTATACCCCATTATTTTATTTTATTTATTTATATTGAAATATAGTTGGTTTACAATATTATATTATTTTCAGGTGTACAGAATAATGCTTCAATATTTTATAGATTATACTGCATTTCAAGTTATTACAAAATAATGACTATAGTTAGATAAGCAACAAGGATATATGGTATACCCATTATTTTACGATCGGTGAAATATATAGTTATTTCTTTCTTCAGGTGCTTCATCTTGATATTGGCTCTGTTTTACTGTCTAGAATATTCACGTACACCAAAAACAAATCTGTATATTCTATGGTTTTTGTTTCTTATTGTTTTATTTCTCCTTTCCACCCAGAACCCATTGCTATCAGGGCACTTCTGTTGATTCGCATGGAATCAATATGGCTGTTTGGTGACCAGAACATAGCATGGGACCAGTCCTTGAAGAAGCTGAGACTTCAGCCAGGCTCTCAAATGATGAGAATAAAGCATCTGGTTGTGATTCTAAAGCCTGGGATCCTAGCAAGATGAACAGGTGGTGATTAGACTGTTTGCTCATCTGGGAGTGTTGGAAGGTAACCCCTAGGGAGGAAATAGTGAAAAGCATGTAGTGGGCTCTCAGGAATAGCTGTTGTTTCAGGCAAAAGGAGTACACCTTTAATATGTCATGCAAGACTGACAGGTAAGAAGGGGGGTTTTGATAGGAAGGAGAAAAAAGAAAATAATTAAGATATGTATATTATCTTGATTGTGGGGATGGTATAGGTGTTTTCATATGTCCACACTCCTCAAATGGTACACATTAGATGTGTGCAGTTCTTTTCATATCAATTGTACCTCAATAAAGCTGTTAAAAATAAATAAAATAGGGACTTCCCTGGCGGTCCAGCGGTTAAGACTCTGCGCTTCCAATGCAGGGGACGTGGGTTCGATCTCTGGTCGGGGAACTAAGGTCCCACATGCCACTCGGTGCGGCCAAATAAATAAATAAAATAAAATTATGGAGGACAACATGCAGGAAATTTTAAAAAGGAATTGGGAAAAAAAAAGATACAGCCTGTGACCTTAAAAAGAGAAAATTCAGTAGGGAAGACGAGTACCCACATGACAAAAATGTGTTATAATAGGAGGGGAAAAAAAAAAAGGGAAAATCTAGGACTTTTGGAACCAAGAAACTGGCATTGCTTCCTGGAGGACAGGGTGAAAAAAATGAGAAATGCAAGTTGTTCAAAGAAGTCCAGGTAAATTAAGTACATGTTCATTAGCTATAATCATCACCCTGTCTGGATCTGTCTAGAGCGTATGGGAAACAGACAGGTCTGTGTGAGGTTCTGCAAATTATGCAGTAAGCATCCTGCGAAGTGAAATATCTCTGTTGTCAGAGGACTGAACTGGTGCATTTCTTTGTATCTCTGCAGGAAGGAGCCCAGTGCAAGACGACAGAGACCATGCCAAGTGAGGAGGGCATTCCTGAGTGAGTGGGATGCTGGAGCGCAAGTAGGGTGAGGCCAGCAGGCTGGTGAAGCCCAGCAGATTGAGAAGGGCACCCACACGGGGCAGGGCATGCCTGTTATGGGGTATCGGAAACTGGACTGCGGTAAGGAGGGTTCTGACATGGGTAGACGCTCTGACACAGGGTCAGACCCAAGCAGAGTGAGAAGGACATTTACAAAGGAGCAAAGGTGGCCATTGCCATGGACAACTGGGTACCTGCAAGGATCCAATATGTAAATCTATGAAGGATAACAGGAGCCAGGTTTCTCAGTATTGGATAAGGGGATTGCAAATATGGAAAGGCAGAACACTAGAACAAACCTTACAATATTGGAATTGGAAACAGAAGTATTTCTGTAAACTCATGGTTTTTCCATATGCATAGATAAATTTAGAATTAAAGATACATGTAAATGTGTGTACATGTATGTACATATATATATACATATATTCCCGAACTCTGTCCACTGTGATGATCCTAAAGTAGTCACCCCCAAAGCCCAGATGTAGTGCCCATGTCTTATTTTCTAAATACCATTATCCAATGTATTATCTATGTATGGTGATAGATGGTAACTAGAATTATTGTGGTGATTATTTTGTAATGTATAGAAATATTGAATTGTGTTATACACCAAGAAATAATATAGTGTTGTAGGTCAATTATACTTCAAAACCAAACAGGCGAACAAACGAACAAACTCATAGCAAAAGAGAGCAGAGGCAAGAGGTTGGGGAAGAGGGAATTGGATGAAAGTGGTCAAAAGGTACAAACTTGCAGTTATAACATGAACAAGTACTGGGCATGTCATGTACAACATGATGAATATAATTAACATTGCTCTGTGTTATGTATGAAAGTTAAGAGAGTAAATCCTAGAAGTTCTCATCACAAGGAAAAAAAATTTTCTTCTATTTCGTATCTATGTGAAATGATGGATGTTCATTAAACTTATTGTGATAATCGTTTCATGATGTATGTAAATCAAATAAGTATGCTGTACACCTTAAACTTACACAGTGCTGTATGTCAATTATATCTCAATAAAACTGGAAGAAAAAACACACAAAAACAAATAAATACCATAATCCACTCAAAGGAACCAGGACTTTGCAGAAACAACTGATACCAAGACAGAGACAGGGAAAGTACAAGATGAGACTTGAATGTCTTCTTGTGCCATGAAGGAAGGAAATACTCAAAGAATGATGGAGACCCTGACAGGAAGGAAGGTTTAAGAAGGGAAACAATTTCCCTATTTCCATATCTCCTTTGGATAATACTTGATACACACTGAAAAATTATTATTCTATACCTATCCTTTAAAATTAAAGGAAAAAATAGTACCAAAAGCTCACTTCATGCCAGGCAAATTAATTTTTAGCATTTACATTTCAGCCTTGTATCCTAACTTCCATAAAGCCGCCAGTAAAAATACACTAACAGCAACCATACCACATTTGGAACACATTTTTTAAATGGTTAGATTGACTCATTACATATGGTCTCTTACTATTTTCCATTATATTCGTTTATGCATTTGTTCATTAAATAAGCATGTATTAAGTACCTGCAAAGTGTTGAGTATAGTTAGATGAGCTGAGGACACTGGGAGGTCCCGGCACATCAGCCTGGTAAACGGCGGGGGTGGGGGGGCGGGG
>NW_020174578.1:2139667-2179214 GCF_003031525.2 Neophocaena asiaeorientalis asiaeorientalis | reverse complement strand
GACAGAGTCTGGGAGACCATTATTTCAGACTCTCCCCTCATCCAGGTTTCGTGGATGAAGAAATGAGAAGGTGAGAAGATGAAATGATTGAGCCATCTAAAAGCCAATTATATTTTAACCTTCCTAAAATACACACTTTAAAACTCTCCAAACTATACATTATCTGAAAAACCTGATTTATCGCTCCTATAAGTCTAGTAGCATTTTGAGGATGAGAACATTGTCTTTTTCACAAATGCTTGTTGAGCTAATTAAAATAGTTTATGTGCTCCATGAGGGTCTGTTTTACTCCCTTCTCTATTCCTAGTCCTTGAACAATACCTGGCATATATAGTACCTGTTCAACAAACACTTATTGAAAAATATTTTTAAAAAAGAAGAATATGCTAAGCAAGTGTGTATATGGTGGTGGTAGTTGGCGATGTTTCGCCAGCACGTGATACGGTGCTTCAGATGTCTCCTTGCCTGTGTATTTCCCTGCCTTAAACGTCTCTGCTTCATCCCTACCCATCATCTCTGCTCTCAGTGCTCTATCAGGAGGACTGGGGTCCCATGACTGAGATGAGGTTAACTTGCATCTTTGACCCCTATGAGGAGCTGTGACTTTACTGAAACTCCTGGCTAGAACGGAGCGGGGGGCGGGGGGGGAGGGAAGGTGTGTGGACAGTTGAGAGCACTAAGGTCCATTGCACGTGGCACCTGCCCAACCTCAGTAGCAGTGCTCCATATTCAGGCTCAGCGACCCAAGGAGGTGAGATGCTCCCTGGGGATACAGGTTGCAGCGTATTCCTCTTGTATTCCCCTCAGCACCCACTGAGGGGTGCTTCCTATCTAGTTAGCCCCGAATTCCTGGGTCTTAAAATGACATACAGCTGGTTCCAGGGAGGGGCTCTGACGACCTGCGCAAGGCAGCCTGTCTGAGTTAAATCAGGATGAGGCTGGAAGGGGATGGTCCCGCATCCCGGAGAGGCAGCAGGGGAGGATATCTGCCCAAAGTGGTGGGGAAGGGATGTGTGTATGAGGGAGGAGGCGGCGCTAGGCAGTAGAAAAAGGGAGGAAAAACCCAGTTATTTGTTGGGCGTGGGGAGCTAATTGCAAACAAAGCAGCTGAGAAACCTCCTTGGGAAGCTGGGGCTTGGTGGCAGGTCTCTTCCTCTGCCCCTGCCTCTGTACACCCAGTCCTGACAAGACAGCCCCGACTCACCTCTGCAGGTGCTGGCACAGGGCCTGAGAGGGAAAGAGGGAACGTGAGCTGCAGAAACTAACAGGGCTGTGACTCCCCAAGCAAATCCCCTTCAGGACCAGGGAAACACACTCAGAGGACTGGGACCTGGTAGGGAGACACCGGGTCCCATCCTGTCTGAGCTGAGGAGGGCTCCAGGCCCCTCTGCTGTGTGGTCCTTTGTCTCCTTGGAGCAGGGGAGTCCTGGGAACAGGTGGGACAGCTTTGTCCTTGAACTTCAAGTTTTTTTCATGGAGCTGCCTCATGAGACTCTCTGAATGTGGTTTCTTGCTCCCAGAGGCCCTTTGGACACTGGAATTACCCAGACCCCAAAACACCTGGTGACAGTGTTGGGGAGCAACGGGACCCTAAAGTGTGAACGACATCCGGGACGAAATTCTATATACTGCTATACACAGAATGCTGAGAATTCACTGGAGCTCCTGTTTTTCCAACAATAAGCCTCATCCAGATTGAGAAATCAGTCCAAGACGGGAGAGCCATGGGCTAATCCCAACCCTCTGACTGTAGGCCCCCCTAAGACCTCTTACTGCCTTTCTGTCTTGGTCCAGGACAGAAGAACTGAGTTTTCCATTTGGCCACAAGGGGGCACTGTGACTCTCCTGAGATTCAGGGAGAAGAGGGAGGGTCGAGAGAACTCCCTGGATGGGAGAGGGTTGAGAGAGAGTCCGGGTTTGTTCACAACACAGGAGAATGTGGTTTGCGGAGGCTGTGAGTCCGTGCTGAAATGTTAGGGGTTAAACACAGACTATTGGCTTTGTGTTGATCTACAGGGGTTTTTTTTTTCCCCTTATTAACAGGAGGTACTTTTTTTTTTTTTAAACATCTTTATTGGAGTATAATTGCTCTACAATGGTGTGTTAGTTTCTGATTTATAACAAAGTGAATCAGTTACACATATACATATATTCCCATATCCCCTCCCTCTTGCATCCCCCTCCCTATCCCACCCCTCTAGGTGGTCACAAAGCACCGAGCTGATCGCCCTGTGCTATGCGGCTGCTTCCCACTAGCTAGCTGTTTTACGTTTGAAAGTGTATATATGTCCATGCCACTCTCACTTTATCACAGCTTACCCTTCCCCCTCCCCATATCCTCAGGTCCATTCTCTAGTAGCTCTGTGTCTTTATTCCCGTCTTGCCCCTAGTTTCTTCATGACCTTTTTTTTTTTTCCTTAGATTCTATATATATGTGTTAGCATACAGTATTTTTCTCTTTCTGACTTACTTCACTCTGTATGACAGACTCTAGGTATATCTACCTCACTACAAATAACTCAGTTTTGTTTCCTTTTATGGCTGATTAATATTCCATTGTATATATGTGCCACATCTTCTTTATCCATTCATCTGTTGATGGACACTTAGGTTGCTTCCATGTCCTGGCTATTGTAAATAGAGTTGCAATGAACATTTTGGTACATGACTCTTTTTGAATTATGGGAGCCTTAGCATGTGGGTTCATTGTTACCGTGCTTGGTCTTTCCAGGGTCTCCGTGGGAATCACAGCATATGCACCAATGTCTCTCACTCTAACTGGGTCTGTATGCCAATGTCTTCCAGCTGAGTGTCCTCTGAAATCTCTGCTCAGTTCTATAGCCTTCCAGAACCTTCTAGAGTCCCGCCCTGTGTAGACACAACTGGCCAAGAAAAAAGGTAATTTCCCTTCATGTATTCTTGGGGCTCCCATAACCCAAATCCCAGCTGTCTTGGAATCAGTTATGTCTTTTCTATATATCTTCGAGGAGCATATACTATTACTATTTGATAATGGGCAGTGTTTGAATTTACCTACATGTTTACCATTCCACTTCTTCACTATTTGTTCTTGCAAAGCAGACTGTCCTTAGATCATTTTCTTTCTTTGGTCACATCCCTAATTCAGATACTTTAAACTCACCTTTCACCCCACTCCTTGCTTTGGGAAATGCTTACGTTAGCTAATGTTCTCAGGGTAATCGAGCTTTTCACTTTTACTCATTCAGGGTTTTAGTTTAAATTCCATTGCTTTTTGTCATCTGTGAAATTTTGCATATGTATTGACAGCCTAACAATGCAATAAAATTTTATTTATTCATATTTTTCTGTTTTCTTGTAGAAGGGCCAATCAGTGTCTTCTTACTACAGGGAATGGCCATCATAATAATGTTAATAGTAACAATGTTGGCCTTTTAACTAGGGTTAATTTTTGGTTCTTATCTAAGAATGGAATATCTCCAACTGCCGTGGATTTAAGGTCCATCATATATGTAACCTGTTCAGGAGGAGAATATCCAACCCACTTTGCTTAAATTCTAACCCATATACCCTTATATTTTTTTGTTTCATGGGCCACAGTGAAACATCTGATAAAATTTATTACATTAGAAAAATATGAGTATTTTCTTCCTGACCCAGCACATCCCTGGGTTAAAAAACATTTCATTTATCAACTCCTGACTTTACACATGGATAAATACCCTCCCTAGTCCCAACATAGATTTATATAGATTCTTGTTACTCCAACTTGGTAATAAATATCTAATATAACAATAAACAAATGTTATATTTAGCAACTATAGATCATTTCATTCTTGTGTTTATTCATATCTTCAAATTTTCTAGAATGAAAACTCAATACTGATATAACAGTATGTTTTAAGAAAATGGATGATATTCCAATAAGTAAGTGGACAAAAGGCGTAAGCGATTTATAGTGTGAAGTAGGAAGGACTCATGGTGGATCACGTAAGCTAGTCCCAGATTGGAAAACTGTCTGTGGATCGGATGGGCCTGGTTTGGTTTCTAACATTTTGGAAATGCATGGGGCTTTGGAGATCATTTGCATTCAGTCCCCATGTTGTAATAGCTGAGGAAATATGCTATCACATTCATGAAGTGATTGAAATACTGGACACACTTCTCAAACTTCATGTAAGCTACATTTGATTCCCTGGTGGTTGTCTGTGACTCTACTGAATGACCCACGACAGTAGAATTCTGGGGGTGAACGTGTTGAAGTTTTGTGCCTGTTCCTAGCTGTTGCTCAGTGAGTACTTGTTGAACAAATCAAGATGGTCTATAAGCTCCACAGGGGCTGGGGTAGTATCTGCAGGGCTGCATTTTGTTCATTCCTAAGAATCCAGACATAACCAATCTCCATTGAGTAAAAATTGAATGTCCTAGATAAGTGGATGAATGGTATTGTTGCCGACTGTTTTGGTTGTTTCAGGTGCTTCTTACTTCTTCATGATTTCCTGGAGTTTCGTACGCATCACAGCTGCTCCGGGTCTGTGGAGTGAGTGAGGCATCTGGGCTGCCGAGGCGGGCTGGTAAGAGGCCTGTGATCTGGGAAATGCGCAGCTTTGGCCACAAGGCGGAGCTGTGGCTCCACTGAGACCGCCGAGACTGGGGTGGGGGAGGGGCTGGGAGTGAGTAGAGGGAGGGCGTGAGGAGGGGAGCAGGGCATTGAGGCTTCATGCTTACATCAGTTGCGTGCATCGTTTGCAGACTTCTCAAAGATACTAAACTGAAGTCATTTTACAAATCGATTTCCGTTTGTCTTGCACCGGACGTCTTGCGCTCTTTTACTTGGGGCAACTTGTTTGCTTTAAGCCCAGCCAAGCCCTGCACCCTCAATACAGGGCCAGAGAGTGGCTTATTCCTTGTTATGGCCCCCTCTCAGCATTCTTCCCGATGTCTGGTTCCTGGCTGGCATCACAGTCGTGCCTTTTTAATGATGGGCACTGGTACAGAAAAGGACCACAGCCTTCCAATCTTCCTCCCTCCATGCAGCTGGGCAAAGGGGCTCCAGCAAGCTTAGACACTGAGGGAAAGGACGTTTTAAGTGTTGTCCTGCCTCGGACTGAGCAAGGGAGGAAGGAGATCTCTTCAAGGGGGTATGGTCTGTTGCTGAGAGGGGCTCTTGGAAGGGAGAGGGGACAGAAGGAGAATCTATATAATGAGGAGGGCAGCTAATAGCAAAAGAGCAACTGTCAGAGGACTATCAGCCCAGTCCATTCAAATCCACCTTCTATAAAAATCTATGTAAGGCGTAAAAGGGGAAGGAAGAAACATCGCTTGGGGCTGGGGAAACTGACAAGGACACTGACGTCACAGGCAAAAGCACCAACCAAGGCCAAGGAGACCAGAGGCCACCCCCCACCCCCGGGGCATCCTAGTTACATGATGCCACTTCGACCCTGACACCGCCATGGGCTGCGGGCTGTTCTGCTGTGCGGTCCTCTGTCTTGTGGGAGCAGGTGAGTCGTGCGTTCACATGGGCTGCCCCCAGACCCCCAACAATTTCCCTGCGGCTGCATCAACACCTCCCCTTCTGGGCTTTGTCTGAATTTTGTCCCTTTCTCCCAGCAGCCTCCGCGGACATGAAAATAACTCAGATACCAAAATACCTAATCATGGAAACTAGAAATAAGAAATCTTTGAAATGTGAACAACGTCTGGGACACAATTCTATGTACTGGTATCAACAGAGAGCTCAGAAGCCGCCGGAGCTCATGTTCATCTACAACTACAAGGAACTTGCTAGCAATGAGACTGTTCCAAGCCGCTTCCGGCCTGAATGCCCAGACAGCTCCCACATCTACCTGCACGTGGACACCCTGAAACTGGAAGACTCCGCCCTGTATCTCTGCGCCAGCAGCGAAGACACAGCCCTGCAGAGCCAACTCCTTCCTGCGCACAAACCTCGCTAGGGGGCCAGCCAGGAAGCTAGGGGGCCAGCAAGGCACTGTTTGCCACTTCCCATTAGACCCTAGACGGAAAGCCCAGACCACAATACTGCCCGCAGGTTCATGGGGCACGGCAGGGCTCAGATCCCCACAGACGCCAGCAGTCTGTGCCGGCTCGTCCTGACCAAGATGGTGCCTCTGGGTGAATAGAGGACAGACGTCCAAGTTTAAGTCGTCCCAAGCATTTTCCAATTGGCTGGCGCCCCTGGGAAGTCTTTCATGAGACACTTGACCTTCTGCCGCAGCAGTGCTGCTAATCCTCCTTCTAAAAGGTGTCTTTCTCTGACTTCCCCTTCCGTCCGAGTTAGACCCTGGATCTCAGCCCAGATCCCAGCTCCAACTATGCTCAGACCTTTTCCAAAGCACCTCATTCCCTCACCAGGGTCTCCAGCCGTTCCTGCCCCTGAGGACCACGGATCCCCCATCCCGTTGGGATTCCTATTCTCTAGTTCACTCCGCCGGCTGCACGTTCAGGGGCTCAGCCCCTCGCTGGCTTCTCTTCCACTCCAGCCTTAACACTTTCAGGCTTGCTTTTTTTCCCTTCTGCCTCTGTAACCCTAGCTCTTCCGGTCTTCGCCTCCTGTATTATCAGCCATAGAGTCCGACGCGCTTGGATCGTGGCTTACAGCAGGCAGTGAGGAGTGATGGGCTTCTGACATTTCAGAGCAGGACTTTGTACCCGGGGCTGAACGCTGTATCTTCCGGCTCTGCTCCTTGTAACGGCTCTCTGGGCTGCACAACCCAGCAGCCGAGGGCTGACAAAGCCCTGCGTCCTGGAGGGTCAGCTGTCTGCATGTGCACCAAGGCTCCCTCCTCTCTCCTGCAGAGAATGCTCCAGGGACCGGGAGACCCCCAACAGAGCCTCAAACCATAATACCCAAGTCGACCCCTGTGGCGACTCTCTATTCTACGTCTTTAGAGTGGGGGGCTTTTTTTCACCCGAGTGTGACTCTGCCCTGTCAACTGGTTAAGAGATAAACACATCCCCATCTACTATTTTAATGCTTTCTTTGTCATGAAATAAACAAGCCTGCTGTAAAGTGGATGGTTTGGTTTAAGGTTTCATAGGGATCCTCTAAACGAATGCCTGCACGCCAGGACTCACACCCTACACGGGCCCAGAGGATAGGAAGGATGCTGCCCTGTGAGGAAGTGCGTTGCTTGGAGCTCGGCAGGTACCTGACTTCTGAGCTTCTTCTTTTCAGGAACCGAGGATTCCCTGTTGCCGAGGCTGTGGCCTCCCAGGGCTGAGCAGCACGGAGCTTTGGGGAATCAGAGAAGGACTTCCAGGCAAGGGTCCCAGGACTGGAGACCCCGCAAAGGACAGTAAGAGACCCAGCCTTTGGGAAACGGGTGTGAGAAAGATGTGTCTCTCTGTCTCCACCAAATCCATATTCTATAATCTGGCTCGTCTGTTCTCCGATTTCTCTCTTTCCCACCCAAGGCTAGACCCCGAGCCCCAGCCTGATCAAAGCTCCGAATCTGCACAGATGCTTGCTCTCCACCCCTCAGGCAGTCAGCGGGCCCTGCGCCCCTCAGTTCAGAGCCAGCGCACTGGGCTGGGTGCTTGCTTTCTCGTCCACTCTCCTTCCCTTGCTCTGAAATGTCATTTTAGGTTTCAGGTCTCAACTTCTCACTAGATTTCCTCTCCACACTGACACTTGTAGGGTTATTTTTTGTTTTCGTTTGATCTCTTCACTCCCAACATTTTAATCATCAGGCTCAGAATTAAGACACACAGAGTCCACGCCTCGGGACGGCGGCTCTCAATTGGCCATTAGAGAGGGGAGCGGGTCCCGCCTGTCTGTCTGGGTCTTCACACCTGGCCTCCCTGTCCTGAAGCTTGTATTCTCCCAGGGTCCCTCTGCAGCTGCAGTTTTTCACTCGGGGCGTGGGAGCCTGAACGCGCCAGGGCACACGGGGCTGAGCCTCGGAGCATCACGTGTCCACGTTGGCACGAGGCACTTGTGCGGGCACTCCTGAGTCTGTGGGTGCTGCCCAAGACTAGGACATCGCCACAGAGTCTCCTCGCTTGGGCTGCTAAAGGCCTGATGCCCCACTGGGGAGACCTCAGCCCTGCCCCGCCCCTGCCGTGCACCACAGGTTCTGCTGGGTGATCGTTTGTCTCCTGGGGGTATGTGGAAAACTCCCATCCCATTCCCTTGACCTAAGGCCAGTTCCAGACTTTTGCCTCATTCTCTTTGTGGACTCTGTCCTCCCACAGGACGCATAGAATCTGGTGTCAGCCAAAGCCCTTGCCACTATGTCACAGGGATGGGACGGAATGTGACTCTGGGATGTGGTCCTGTGCCCCGTTGTTTGTACCTCTTCTGGTACCAACAGACCCCAGGAAAGGGCATGGGGTTTCTGATGTCCATCTATAACAAAGTGTCTTCAGAGAAGGCGGACTTTTTGAAGGATCCCTTCTCAGCTGAGATGCCTGATGGCGTGTGCCTCACTCTGAAGACCCAGCCTGCACAGCTGGGGGACTCGGCTCTGTGCCTCTGTGCCAGCAGCTCAGCCACGGCCTTGCAGAGACACTTCCTGCCCTTCCACCAACGCTACAGCTTCGCTGCTCTCCCCAGGCTCTCAGCCTCCCTGCCCTGCCCAAGGCGGGTGGGGGATGTGTGGTGGCACTGCAGCTGCTCCCCAGTAGCAAAGGTCAAAATTAACTTTAATTTGCAGAAAAGGAAATATTGCACAGGATATCTGGGGCTGTGGTATTTGGGAAAGGTTCCCAGACGCCACAGAATGTGGCCGGGGACCCCAACGATGGGACAGCTGTAGCCAGTGAGTGACCTGGGGAGCCTACAGAGAAACCTGTGTATTCTCTTTTGGTCTCTGTGTTATTTCCTATTTAGCAAAACATGCCTTCCTTCCATCTCTGAGTGGAGATTGGCTTACTGGAGAGGAGGGGAGGGGTTTGCATGGGGATACCCAGGAGCCCCAACTGGGAACTTTCCAGAAGGTGAAGGATCTCAATGCCAGAGCCTAGTACCGGTAGGAGAGGGGTGTTCTGGGACAGTAGGCAGCTGAGGCAAAGCACCTCAGGACCCTGCCAGCCAGGACAGAGAGGTTCTTTGGGGAAGAGTGGTTGCCCCTGTGAATGTGATCTCATGCTCTTGGGCCAGCAGGGATCCAGGCCAACAAGAAGGTCACCGCAGAGGACACACTGGGCAAGAGCAAACGCCCACAGAACTTCCCGTGCCCGCAACTGGCGTGAACTGCTCACTCTGGGCATGATGGGCGAAGATAGGACTGACTTCTCAGAGGCTAAGACCTGAGGGTTCCTGAGCAACTGGCTGGAGGGATGATGCAGAGAATACTTCACAAGGGAGATACTGGACGTCCCATTAATAAGGCAGGTGGACCTCAAGTATTCAGTTAGAGAAATAAATTGGTACTCTTGTGCTAGTGAATTAAGTATTTTGTATTGGTTACACACTTTTCTTTCTTTCTTTCTTCCTTTCTCCCTCCCTCCCTGTCTCTCTCTCTCTCCCTTCCTTTCTTTCTTTCTTTTTCTTTCTTCCCTCCCTCCCTCCTTTCCTTCCTTCCTTCCTTTCTTTCTTCTTTCTTCCTTTCTTCCTTCCTTCCTTTCTTTCTTTTTCTTTCTTCCCTCCCTCCCTCCCTCCTTTCCTTCCTTTCTTTCTTTCTTTCTTTCTCTCTCTCTCCCTCCCCCTTCCTTCCCTCCCTCCCTCCTTCCCTCCCCCCTTCCCCTTTCCTTCCTTCCTTCCCTCTTTCCTTTCAACAAAAGTTTCCTCACCCCAAGATATGGGAAGTATGGCTAGTGCATCGCAGGGACCCCATGCGTCTCAGAGGAAGAATCAATCACAGGGTCATGTATGATGAGGGGTCAGCCTACCCCAAAGAAATCTCCTTCATGTTATGAAATCACCAGTTCCTCTAGAAAAGATGTGCTGGGGCTACTAAGACAGAAACACCATAGAGAGAACATGCAAAATGAGGAGGAGATGTATAGTCTCATATTGTTAGGGGAGTGAAAGTGGTGCTGTTAATAATTACCCTTGAACAACAAGGTGAGACCTATACTTACCCCACCTGTGTCCCAAACGTGGGCTTCATCTCAAGAGTCCTGAACAGGAAGAGGCTTCAGGCTTGGGCAAACAGCTGTGGCTAATGGGAGAAATGTCTGCTAAGAGCGGTGGTCATGGTGACTCATGGGGTTTTGCTGGTGGATCTCCCTAACAGGGTGGCCCAGAGTGAAGGGGCACCTACCCTTCCTCCCTGAGGGACCACTAGTGGCTGAGCACATGCCCCCCTTTTCCCCCCACATTCTGACCCCTGGAAGCAGCAGACAGGGCCGGTTTTCCAGGCAGCTGGGAAGAAACACAAGCCCCTGAGGCAACCTGAAAGACAGTGGCCTGAAGGGTCAACCCCTGCTGGGTTCAGCTTAAGGTGATTCACAAACAATAAACCCTGAGGATCCTTAGGAATTCATACGGAATCAAGCCGTTGGGTAAGGCTGGACTTTCTGGTAATGTGGGTACTTAGGGCTCAGAGCTAGCACATTTTGTATATTTATGAATATGTGACCTTCCTGTGTAATGTAAAAAATTAATAAACAGAAGCCCTAATTAAATAGAGTTGGGAGACCAGGAGGTGGAGCTCTCCAGCCCTGTGATGGTAGCAGAGCCCAAGAGAAAGAAGAAGATTCCTCTTCTTTCCTGGCAACGACTCAGTCAGTGAAAATCCTTGCACCCTTTTTTACTGCAGACCTCCCATCTTCCTTTTCCTGTCTGTAAAATGTGCAGGAACTTGCATGTGGCTTGCCATGGTTGCAGAAAAGCCGTGAGTCAGGTTTCTTCAATGTCTTACCAAGGGATAGAGCCGGGGAGACAGACTCTGAGAGAGCTCTGAGAAACTGCTCTGAAAGGCATTGGCGGGGAGATGTGAGTGTATCTGTGATTTTGGCAAAGGGTACCTGCAACCAAGCTCACATCTCGGTAGAAGGCTGCCGCTGGTCACAAGGAACAGACACCTTAGTTCATTGTTTTAGTGCTTTTCTAAGTATGGGAAGATGCAAGAATCCAGGTTCTTGAGAATTTCTCCTGAAAATATCTATCTGAAGGCCTGTTCTGCCAGTTTTCCCGGAGCACAGAGGGCCCCATTCCTGATCTTTGCTAGGAAGGTGAGTTTCAGTTTGTGTTGGAAAAGAAGTAGAAGCGGGGGAAGGGACGTCAATATGGTGATTCGGAAGGGTCGTGATTAGTGCTGCATTCAGCTGGGAAACACCGCACGGGAAACCGGGAGGGCTCCGGAGAGGGTGCTGGTGAGACATCCAGGAAATTACCGGAAACTTTCCTGCCCCAGCTGACGATGTAAACACTTCCAGTTTATTAAGAGGAGGCACCGTGGTTCCACTGAACCGCAAGATGCTGTGGGGAGGGGCAGAAAGAGCTGCACGAAGTGAGGAGTTCAGAAAGCTTTGTACTTTTGTCGGGCAGATAGGTTGCCAATCTTGAGCCACTGCAAGAATACGAGCAGAGCTCTCTGTAGACAGTGGGAAATGCTTCAAAACTGGGAAGAAAAGTAGACAAGGAGGGAGTTTGAAGGAGCATACTGGGTACCCAGGGGCAAGTGTATACAGAGGAGTAATAGCCTCAAAGGAAGATCAGAGAAGCTAGGGCATGAGCGAAGTCCGCAAACCCAGTTTCACGGAGCATGGCCCTATTTTAGAAAAGAGAAAGAGACAATGACTAATTTTGAGCCACATAAGAGGGGATTCTGGGCTTGGAGGACCTGTAAGAGTTCTGATGTCCCAGGAAGACCTGGCTATCAGATCGTGAAGAGGCTCAGAGAGCCAGTTCTCACCTATGAACACCACTGGGCAGGGGGTCGCCCCTCCCTCCTTGACCTGCCCTGGGTGCCAGGCTTCTCTGATTTGTGGCCTCTTGTGTCTTGGGAGCAGGCAAGTCCAGAAAACAGGAGGGAAACTCCTGATATGGGTTTCCCAATTCCAGATCCTTGTTATTTCCTTCATCTGCTTCCTTGTCTCTATCATAGCTTACATATCCTTTTCGATCAAAACCCATGGATGCTCAGGTCAAACAGATACCAAGATCCTTATGGAGATGGAAAAGAAACTGATCTTTGAACAGTCTTAGACAATGCACCCTTTTGCCTTGCGCTGGTATTGGCAAGACTCGGGACTGGGACTTAGGCTGATCCGTTAGTCAGAGAGAGCAAACCTTACGGTCCCTGGAGTATTTGAAGGTTACTGGTCTCAAAAAGATAGATGTTCCCCCCGACAATGGGGTCAGCCACCACCAGCCGGAAGTCTCCGCACTTCTGTGTCGGCTGGGATGCCACAGGGCTGCAGAGTCACAGGCACTCAGTTCTGAGAAGGAACAAAGTGGTTCTCCTTCAAGAGGCACCTGCACTAAACAGGGGAAGAACAGAAGCCCTTCTGCCACCACCCCCGCCCCAGGCAAACAGAGAGTGAGAGTAAAGAAAATAACAGAAAACGCACGTTGGTGAGGTCGTGGAGATATTGGAACCCTATTGCGTTGTTATGGGAATATAAACTAGTGCAAACACTGTGGCAATTCCTCAAAAAAATGAACATAGAATTACCATATGATCCAGAAATTCCACTCCTGGCTATATACCCAAAGGAGTTAAAGCAGGAATTCAAACAAATATTAGCACACCTGTGTTCACAGAAGCATTGTTTGCAATAGCCAAAAGGTGAAAACAACCTGTCCAACCAAGAGATAAATGGATAAAGCAAATGTGATATATACATACAATGGAATACTATTCAGCCTTAGAAAGCAAGGACTTTCTGATTCGTGTTACAACATGAATCAACCTTGAAAACATTATGCTACGTGAAATAAACTGGACATAAAAGGCCAAATTGTGTTTGTATCCATTCATATGAGGTACCTGGAGTAGTCAAATTCATACAGACAGAAAACAGAATAGAGGTTTCCAGGGTCTGGGGTGAGGGAGGGAATGAGGAGTTAGTATTTAACAGATACAGAGTTTCATTTTGGGAAGATGAAAATGTTCTGGAGATGGAAAGTGGTGATGGTAGCACAATGTGAATGCCACTAAACTATAGACTTAAGATGGTAAGTTTTATGTTATATATATTTTATCACAACAATAAAACGAAAGAACAGCTTAAATTAAAATTTAGAAACAGACAGTCTTTGAATAGAGATGAGTTCCATTCAAAACAAGAATTGGTTAACCATAATTTTGAATGCAGAAAAGTTAAATTTTAGTGTCTTCAAGAGATTATATTCTATTTCTTAGGGAGGAAAGTATTGTTGATGAGAATATTTTAATAGAAGTGCTAAGTGTGGAGGGTAAACTCCAAGGACACTGTTCAATATAATACAGGTAGAATAATTTGAGATTCTGGGAAGTCTTGGAAGGGAGTGCGATGGGTAAGGATGAGAGGCAAATGGTGAAAATCTGTGTTCCGCATCATACGATTTCTTTACAGAACCACCCAAATCTTCATTAGACTCTACTAAACTCACGGGATCTTGATGTACATAATTTTGTTGAGGAAATCAAAAAGGTCTTAGCTTTATGGACAGGTAATGAGACAGGGTTAGAGAAGACCAGGAGACTACAAGTGTCCATGGGCATGGTCAGAGATCTCTGGAAGGGCTTTGAATTTCCATAGCTTTGGGAATTTATAACCTCTAGGAAATTTCACCTAGTTTTCAAAGAAGAGAGAGCTTCACAGGTCTTATCTGGGTTATAAATGTATTAGCTGAAACCTTGTTTTTATAAAAACGGGGGAAAAAATCCCCTGATGATAGGAGTCATTATTTTAAGAAAAGGATAATATATATTAGTTCCTACTGGAAGGAAAACTTCGTGTTTACATGAAACATTGGCTTCTTTTAGAGAATTCGAGAATGTGAACATTTTTCCCATAATACAGCACTTTGAAATGCTGATGTAAAATATACTAGGTGGGCTGCTGGTAAGATCTTCGATAAGTTGACCTTAAATTTTCTTATGTGGTAGACATCTTCTATATTCTTGTTTATATCGCAGATCTTCACGTAGTATATTTGTCATGCTTGTTATAAATTCTTGGTTCATCGGGTTCAGTAATTCACTTTCTGGGGATATATACTGTCCAGTTGGTTATCTTTTTTGTTTTCAGTCCTTTAATGGTATCACTTATCCTGCTATTGATTCCTGCAGTAAAAATGCAGGTAAGATTGTCTCAGAGCAAAGAAGAGGTCGGGTAAGAGCAGAGCTTCAATTATTTTTACCATCTTGTTTTCTCACTGCTCTCCTGGGCTCACCTCTCATCTTACTCATATTCCAGCCCCAAATAGACTCAATCGTTCCAGAATATTCTCTTGGTTTTGGTGAGTCTCTAGTGTTCATATTTGCTTCCTGCCTCATCAGGTTTCCCTGGAGAAGGAGCCAGGAGATGGCGCTAGTTCACAATTTTAGCAGGATCCAGCAGTCAGCGCCCTCATATTTCACGCGTTGTTATAATATCGGCTGGGCTCCTCTTGTCTGAAATGTAATGGCCGTTTATCATGGGGTCTCAGGCATCTCTTAAGCAATCTTAGATGTTCTGGTTTTTTTCAAATATCAGTAGTTGAGAACTGATTGGCAACCCGGCAATTTTATCTAACTGAAGCCAAACCATGCCAAGTGTTCCTTAAAACTGAGAAACACACTTTGCTTAGTGTGATTTATAGTGATTGTTTATACTTCTACGATTTTGTGTAGAAACTTCTCCTTCTCTACCATTAGAAACTCCATAAGACACATCAGCTGCTATTGTGAAAGGTTTTGATGTTATGTATGCACAAAATTCAGAAAAAATACTTAGTTATAGGACATTCCCATCTGGGCTTGAGATAATTTTATCTAGTTTATATCCATGGGGCATCACTCAGGGTGGAATTTTCCTCCACTGGGTGGATCTTATAAGAGGTACTGGTAACTCTTGGCTCGTTGGCACAGCAACTAGTCATTGATGCATCGCCCATCAGTGTCACATGCAGCTGGATCAGTGATCTCTTCTCAGTGGTATTTGATGGACTTGTTGCCTTTGGACTTTGCAGTAAAGAAATAGATTCCATTAGAATATCTATATTCACTGTATATAATGCACTATGTAAAACTGAATAACAGGTAAGTCAAATGTAAATATGTAAAGAAACTTGGGTTGGAAGTAAATTAAAAGTCAGAAGTAGCAAATGGGAGATACTGGCTCTGGAATCGAGTCCTTCTCAGATTCCGTTTTCCCAAATCCTTCTGTTTATTTTGTTATCCTACATTAATCCAGACTGGCCTTTCCTTTCTAGCATACTAATTGCAGAAGGTTAGAATATTTTATTTCCCACATGGGCATCAAAGAAAAACCGAGAGAAATATAATTTATCTACACACATATTTATTCATATATGGGCAAATGGGCATTATATTATTATCAATGAACAGAGGCAAAAAGAGGATTTCTAAAAGAGAGACATAGAAGATAAAGAAATTCTCCAGCAGTACAGAAACGGGGAGTATTATTTTCTTCATTCTGGGGTAAGCTGATTAGTGGGGACCTTGCAAAGAGACCTAAGTGGTCTGCTTTGAGCGAGCTGTCCTCGGTTATCTAAGGAAAAACAACTTTAGCATCTCACCTAACCTAGACCAGGTTTGTACCATTTCCCTCATCAAAAGCTTCTCAAAGTCAAAACATTTCCGCCATGGCCACATTTCTTTTTTCTCTTAAAATACAAAATCACAAATCAGCTAGGGCCTGTGTGTGTGTGTCCTTTTAGGAAAAACAAAGCAGAAACCCCCACAAAAAACAAACAAACAAAAACACAGTGCAAGAGGCAAACAGTGAAATAGTTTCTAATTTAAACACATCCCATAATTATTACATCACGGCAAAGACAATGTCTTGGTTACCACCTATAGGCCGCGTGGGGGCGCTGTGGAATTGCCAAACTCCAAAAGTTTCTGGGACAGAGCAAGCTGACAGAGCTAGGTGCCTGGGACCAGGAGGGTTAAGAAACAGCTTTGTTTGATGGCTTTATCCTCTGGAAGGCTTAATAGCATAGACACTAATTTGCAGGTGTGCTGTCCCAGATGGGAGCCATGAACTTCACCTATGCAGTGATGAGGGAGTCTCTGAGGTTACAAGGGAAAGTGAAGGGTGTGGAGCTGGGAGGGGGCAGGTACAGGTACAGAAACACCTGCCTCAAAGGAAAAGCAAAGGAGCTGTGGGGATGGGCCGTGGCCTACACCCAGCCTCGCTGAGGCCAGCTCAGTCCAGCCCCACATGTCACATAAGAGGCTTTGGGTTCCTGAATCAGCTGACCTGGAAAGGGAGGCCAGGCTCATGGGAACCAGCAGAGGCAATGACGTCAGAGCAGTGATGTCACTGCCTAACCTCCAAGCAGAGAAAGGATGCCCAGAACTTCAGCTCTCAGAGAACCAGAGCTCTGAGCAAGGTGACACCTGCCCAGCTCTGCCCCTTCCTGCCATGGGCTCCAGCCTCCTCTGCTGTGTGGCTCTGTGTCTCCTGGCAGCAGGTCCATCCTTGGTAAAGGCGTGGCATCTCTGTTCTAAGCCTGACAGTGCCTGAATCCATTGGGGTCCATCGGGCTCTCTCCTGCATTCTTTCTCCAGCCCCAGTTCCTTCCCTCTCAGGTGCAGTGGATTCTGGAGTCACCCAAACACCAAGACACCTGATTAAAGCAAGAGGACACCAAGTGATACTGAGGTGTTCCCCTATGTCTGGGCACCGCACTGCATCTTGGTACCAACAGGCCCTGGGTCAGGGCCCCTAGTTCCTCTTTGAGTTTTATGAAAATATGCAGAGAGCAAAAGGAAACTTCCCGGGTCGATTCTCAGCACAAAAGTTGTGTGATGCTCGCTCTGAGCTGAACGTGAGCTCCCTGTACCTGTGTGCCAGCAGCTTAACACAGCCCTGCTGAGTCACCCGCGTTCTGTGCAAACCTCCCTGCCCCAGTGGGGGCAACCTCAGAGGTGACAGATGCATGAGAGCCCAGAGATTGCAGTGGGAAAGGAAAAGACTGAGGGCGCTGGAAAGCAGCCACGGGCTCTTGTGCTGCTCAGGGGAGGGACCACAGAGGTCAAGAAGATATGTTCAGAGGATGGGGCTACATCAGCCGGTTCCCTCCAACATGACCTTCCCGGCCTGACACTCGATGCTACCAGGGAGAGGAGAGTTTGTAACTTAATAGCCGGCGGGCTCTTTTTCAGGGAGAGAGAGTTCATTGGGGGAGCAAAATTACTTGATAAGTGTGTGATTCTAATAGAATCAGGGGTTTGCTTTATATAATTTAGGGAGAAGAAATGGAGATTTGGGAAAAGTCTAGGACAGAGAATATGGCTGAGATGCTTGAGAACAGAGCTAGAGCTACAAAATAAGTAAAAACTGTGTTATTTGTAACATGATCTCTTTCCTCCTCCCTCCCAAGGTCTTCAATCACCAGAAAATACTAAGCCAGGCCTTATAACAACCAGCATCACCTGGGGGCTGGCCCGGGTGAGGTCATCACCACACAGATGATGTGATGATGGTGTGAGAAGCCTGGACATGATTCTGACTTGTCCCTTCTTGAGCTCTTACCCCAGTCCCGCCTCCTCGGGGCGAAGACGGGTGCCTCCCGCCCAGAGATGAGGGCAGGCCTCCCCTGATTATAAACAGGCAAGGGCTCCCCACATCAATTCTGCTTCCCTGGAATCGCTTTTTAACACGTCACCACCCAGATTCTATTTGCTCCAGAGCATCAGGAGGCGTGACACTCTGTGACCAAATGTCCCTGTAAAATTCCCTGAAACACCGATGCCTTTTCCATCCTCTTCATCTGCCCTTGCTCTGCCCATGGCCTAGGGGGCCCTCTCTCCTCCTGAAGCAGGACCAGGCACTGCCCATCTTTCAAGCACTGGCTCGGACATGCCTTCCTCTTCGCTTTTTATCCTGACATTCACGGCTCTATACTATTAATTAGTTTGCTCAGGCTGCCATATTAAAATACCACAGACTGTGTGGCTTAAACAACAGACATTTATTTTCTCACAGTTCTGGAGGCCTGAAGTCCAAGATCAAGGTGCCAGGGTTGGTTTCCGGTGAGAATTCTGTTTCCGGTTTGTAGACAGCTGCCTTCTCCCCGTGTCTTCACGTGGCCTCTCTGTGCTTCACAGAGAAAGAGCTCTCTTGTGTCACCTCGTCTTCTTCTAAGGGCACCAGTCATGTTTTATTAGAGTCCCACCCTTATAATGTTATTTACCCTTAACTACCTCCCTCAAAGCCCTAAGTCCAGACACATTCACAGTGGGGCTTAGGGCTTCAACATATGAATTTCGGGGAGACACAATTTCATCTATAAAAACTACCTTGCTCCCTTTACTTTCATAGGGAAAGCTAAGTGTGTATGCACTGGGGTTGGCCAAAAAGTTCATTTGGTGAATGAATACATTGTTCAATAAGATTCTTGGTGAAAATGAAAAATGTGTCTTTTATTTTTACCTAAAACTGAATGAACTTTATTTTTACCAATATATAATTGATACCCTTTGACACCTGTGAAATGAATTAAGTAATGCCCACTTATATATAGCTGCGTGGAATACTTTTTTCCCAGCACAACTCAGGCATTTATCCTAGTGTATGAACAACTGGACCCAAGCCCAGGCTTCCAATTTGTGTGAACATTTTAACATTTTCTTTTCTGGGTATGTTTATGTCAGTGTTAAGTCTGATCACAATATTCCATATTCAGCCCTCTTCAGATCAAAGTACATTTGCTGATACAGTTCCCAGTGAGTATAGTGTAAAGTGTTAATGGAACGTGTTTTTAGAATTTTATATATATATATATATATATATATATGTAGTGGAATAACTGAGGACATGGAAAGGAAACGTGACCCATGAGCGCCCCCCCACAGCCAACTGGGGGCTGTCGAATAAGCCAGAACTGCAAACAGTCCTGACTGCTTTGAGCCCCCCCCCGGCAAACCGGGGGCCTGCGAATAAGCCAGAACTGTGAACAGTCCTGATTGCTTTGGACGCCCCCCCAGCAAACAGGGGGCCTGCGAATACGCATTGAGTGCTTTGGGCACTGATCCATGAGACGTCCTCAGTATAATCAGAGTGGTGGGAACGCAAGGAAATGTCCTTGTGCTACTTCAGTATAATCAAAATAATGGTGGGAACTTTGTGCTGTCCTTGCGCTCAAGGACGAAGCACGGCAGGTGCTCACGAAAGCCAATTATTGCTTGTATAATTAATAAAAACACAGGTTGCTGCTTTGGCATTTCTGAAATGTTAAAAAAACAAGTCTTAAAATGTAAACCTAGATAATGCTTTAATAAAAGCTACCACAGCAGGACAGACGGTGCTGATTTGCCTGAGCGAGCGGCAGCCCTCTACTGCCGTGCCTCGGCACAATTCATCTCGTGCGATGAGCTTACTTTCGGCCCTGTTGTAAGGTAAACTACAACTATGTATATATATAGGTTTTATAGTTAAACGTGGGTTTGAATCCAAACTGCCCCTCTCTTGCAATTTCCCTAATCTCTCTGAACTATAACAATTTCAGAATTCGGAGTTGGGATGTTTTCAATCGCTTCTTTGCATTTGTCTGTATAGTTGATTTACATTGTTGTGTTAGTTTCAGGTGTACAGCTCAGTGATTCACACACACACACATATATATGTATATATACTTTTTCAGATTCATTTCCCTTACAGGTCATTGCAAAATATTGATTATTGTTCCTTGTGCTATTCAGTAGGTCCTTGTTGTTTATCTCTTTTATTTATAGTAGTATGTACATGTTAATCCCAAACCCCTAATTCATCCCACCCCACCTTTCCCCTTTGGTAACCATGAGTTTTTTTCCTATGTCTGTGGGTCTATTTCTGTTTTGTAAAAGAGCTTATTTGTATCTTTTTTTCTGTAGATTCTACCTATAAGCAATATCATATGATATTTGTCTTTCTCTGTCTGGCTTACTTCATTACTGTGGTAATCTCTAGGTCCAGCCATGTTGCTGAAAATGGCATTATTTATTCTTTTTTATGGCTGAGTAATATTCCATTGTGTATAGATACCAGATCTTTATCCAGTCATCTGCCCGTGGACATTTAGGTTGCTTCCGTATCTTGGCTAGTGTAAAAAGTGCCTCATGAACATTGGGGGTGCATGTATCGTTTCAAATTATAGTTTTGTCAGGATTTATGCCCAGGAATGGGATTGCAGGATTATACGGTAACTCTATCTTTAGATTTTAAGAAACCTCCATAATATTCTCATAGTGGCTGTACCAATTTACAGTCCCACCAACAGTGTAGGAGGGTTCCCTTCTCCACACCCTGTCCAGCATTTATTATTTGTAGACTTCCTGATGATAGTTACTCTGACCGATGTGAGGTGTTACCTCGTTACAGTTCTGATTTGCATTTCTCTGATAATTAGGGATGTTGAGCATATTTCATGTGCCTTTTGGCATCTGTATGTCTTCTTTGGAGAAATGTCCAGTTAGGTCTTCTGCTGACATGGTTGTTTATTTTGGGATTTTATGAGTTCAGAAATAAATGGGATGATATACATAAAACCTCTTTATAAAATGCATTACCTAGAATTTGGTAATACTTAATTTAAATATAAAATCTGGAAACTATGGATCCGATTAGTCAGAGGGAGCTATGGAATACATGTTTCCAGCCTGGTTTCACTTGAAATCATCAGTGTTTATTTTTACGCCCTATTATTCCATCTTAGCATACTGCCGTCATTGCAACGGTGCAGCAAGTATTTGCTTCTTAATGGAAATGGATCGTACAATCTTTCACCTCCACAGGCTAAGAGTGGATTTGAAGATCAACCCTAATTTAGTCAGGCTGGGAAGGCAGTAGAACAGGGGTGTGTGTGTGTGTGTGTGTGTGTGTGTGTGTAGTGGTTTGCAGGTGGGGTTGTGGGGAATTTCTATTCTTGATTTAGGAAGAAGCTGTAAATCCATGATACCGTGGACAGTTGGCCACTCGGAGGCACTGTGGGCCCAGGGTACTCACGGCGCTGATGGGGTTGACAGTCACCCATGAGAGGGCAGCTTAAGGGAACCTTGGCCACATGCCTGCATCAGGGGGCCTGGTGAGTTCACTGAGTGGTCCCAGGACAGGAGGAGCGAGCACAGCCTTCTCACTGCTCAGGGAAGTGGAGATGCATCTTGAGCCCCAGGATGTGCCAAGCAGGCGTCTCCGGGAGACTGCAAAGGAAGTGGAGGGTGAAGGGGCGGGGATGGCTGGGGAGGACTGGGTGATTGTTATCAGGCAGGGGCAGGCAGAGGAGAACAAGTGTGTCGTGGGCACACGGGGATGTGGCGATGGTACTCACCTCACGCCCACCCTTTGCCGAGGGGCTGTGCAGGTCAGGGAATGGCATAGAGTAGCTGGCCTGGGTCCTGCCAAGGGGTGCAGTGGACCAGGAGGCAGCCTGCAGAGACATCAGGGCAGTGACATCATGGGAAAATCTCCTACCAGGGAAACAGGAGGTTCAGCTCTTTAGACCACTCACCCCAGGACACCCACCCCGAGCTAGGAGTTGTTTGGTTCCTGACGCTGCCATGGACTCCAGGCTCCTCTGCTGTGTGACTCTTTGTCTCCCGGGAGCAGGTGAGTCCTGGGCACAGTGTGGAAGCTTCTGATATGCCTTCGCCATCCCGAGATACAAGCCAATGAGGGCTGCAGCAGGGGGCTTCCCAGCGCTCTGCCCTCAGCTTCCTTCTGTCTCCCCGCTACAGGCCCGGTGGATTCTGGAGTCACCTTGACCCCCAAATACGTGATCAAATCAAGACAACAGCAAGAGACACTGAGATGTTCCCCTGTCTCTGGACACCTCTCTGTGTCCTGGTACCAACAGGCCCTGGGCCAGGGCCATCAGTTCCCAGCTGAGTATTACAGAGGGGAAGAGAGAGGAGAAGGAAACATCCTAGATAGATTCTCAGGCCAACAATTCAGTGACTCTAGCTCTGAGCCTGACTTGAGCTCCTTGGAGCTGACGGAGGCGGCCCTGTATCTCTGTGCCAGCAGCCAATTCGCAGCCCTGCATGATCAGCTGCCTCTGGTACAAAAACATTCCTGCCCCAGCTCAGGAAGTGGCTGTGAGGGCGTTGACTGCCAGCCAACCACTCCCAGGCCCTGGTAAAGCAGACAGCCTTTCGCAGGTATTATTTCTTTGATATGTATGAATGCTCCCAAAGAGCATGCATAATAAATGTTATTTTACCTGTTTGTATATCTGAGGAGGAGTGTCTTGCCTAGATCTCCTATTTCATAACTGTCAGAGCAAGGAAGCAGACTCAAGTCTGTCCTCAACACCTGTGGTCCCTGCCCTATAGAACAGTCCCCCCATAGAACAAACGTGTGTGTGTGTATGTGTGTGTATGTGTGTGTATATCACATTGTTTTTAAGGCTGATACGTCTAAAATCTGCAGCTGGGCTGGTGGTACTAGAGATCCAGGGAGAGCTGATGTTTAAGTTCAGAGGCTGTTAGGCAGAAAGAGCCGGTGTTCCAGTGGAGGCCATCAGCTGGACAATTCTCTCTTACCTGGGAAGATTAGGCTTTCTGTTCTATTCATGTCTTCAACTGATGGGATGTGGCCCACCTACATTATGGAAAGTCATCTGCTTTATGAGCTAAAATGTTAATCTAGTCTAATATTAAAGTCTACCTATTCACATGTTAATCTCTTCCAAAAACACCCTAACAGGAACACCCCGAATAGTGTTTAACTAAATACTTGTGGCCCAGACAAGTTGACACATTACATTAGCCATCGCACCATCTTCCAAGGTTGCATAAAAATTTAGTAAGCGTGAAGTACCTGGCACATAACAGAACTCTGCATTTCTTGACTCCCTTTGCTACTCTCTGACAGCCTCTTCCACCGTTTCCCAGGGGCAAAGTTAGAGATGGACATATTTTGCCTGTAGTTGAGGACTTCAGAAGTCACAGAAAGGTGAATATTTATGCCCGGTGATTCATTACATGAAATTAACCAGAGCATGTAATACGCATCCCTCATCAGGCGTTGTTAAATCAAATTTATTGATGGATGAATTATAGTTAAGCCTTGAACAATGTGGAGTTTAGCAGAGGCTAGGGGCTCTGAGCCACCCCCAAGCCCACAGTCAAAAGTTTACATATAACTTCACACTTGAATGTCCGTATCCGCGGTCTGCATCTGAAGATTCAACTAACTACAGATCCTGCATCACTGTAGTATGTATTTATTAAAAAGTGGACCCACGCAGTTCAAACCTGTGTTGTTCAAGGATCAACTGTATATACAATAATCATTACACACTTTATAATTGATAGGTCAATGGTTTTGCTCAATATATACGTATATACCCATGTAATATCTACCCTATTAAGATATAGAAACATTTCTATCTCCCAGAAAGTTCCTTCATGCCCCTTTCCCATGTCCCTGTCCATTCCTGAAAACCAAATAAATGATTTCTGTTACTATAGATTCGTTTTGCTCAAGCATCTTTTTAGTGAAAATTTAAGGTCTCTAACCATTGAAACAATTCCTCTTTAGCACAGAGCTAAATATTTCAGACAGTTAGGTGCTACTGGAAAGTGTTATGGTTTAAAAAAGTGCTTGAAATCATGTGATACACAATATCCACTTCAGGGACAATCCTCGCTGGGGATGGAAAGTTTGATAAAATGACCATCAAAAGGTCTTGCCAGGTGGTAGAGGCTGTTTTTATAAAATTTATTTATTCACTTTTAGAAATTTCTTTTCTCATGCACCCATTCCCAGAAATCATTTTATAATGATATTTTGATAAGAAGTCATCATCTCCCAGGAAATTATTTTGAGATCCCGTGAGACACACACAGAGCAAGGCTTCATGTTCACACACTGTGTGCTGGGCTGTGCAGACAACAGGCAGTAGCAATTTCGGTGAGAGATCGTTTCACGTCAGGAGAAGGGTTCCCTTGGCTTTTACCCCCAGTATCCAAGACACAGGCCTTGATCTGGAACGTCCCCCTTTCTGTTCTGGCCTTGCCTGTGCACCAGTCTCCCATGCTGTGTGTCCTTCTGTCTCCTGGACTAGGGGTGTCTGAGCACAGATGTGGAACCACTCCGGGGCTTGCCAGGCCCCAGATCAAGGCTTCTTGTTGTGGTTACATCAGGATCCTTCTTTGCTTCTGACTGTAGTTTCTGTGTCTTTCTCTCCCAGACCCCAGGAATGCCGAGTCACCAAGACCCCAGACGTGTGGTCACGCTCAATGGAAACCAGCACATCAGGCAGTACCCACAGGTCCAAAATCACGTACTCAGGACCAGCTACATAATTTGCAGGGCCCGTGATTCTAAACTTATTTAGAATGAATATCACGGCAGCAGGACATGGCAGCAAGTACGGGGTCCTTCTCAGTGTGGGGTTATGTGCAACAAGGTACAGTTTGGGGCTCTATGATATTTGTGACTCAATTAATGACAGATGCTACACCAGGAGGTATTCCCCATGGAATGGATGTCTCGGGTAAAAACAGAGCATCTTTCATTTACCCTGGAGTCTGCCACCTCTCACCCCGTCCCTCCCACGTCTGTATTCCTCTGTGCTAACATGTCATCTGCGGTGCTGGGCAACCATCTCTCCACAAAGGAAGGTCGGTCATAGGCGTGACGTGGCTCTGCTGCTGCTAGATGTCCCCTCCTGACACAGGAAGCACGTGCTCAGGTGACCAGGAAGGAGTTGCAGCTGCCCCTGTCGGTGAATTGACGAGAAATAGAGCCAAACGACTCCTCAAATGTTGAGCCTGAGGTCGGGAAACCAGATACCAGAAGAATCTCTGTAGGTGGAAGGACAGGACCAGGACTGTGATGAATTAAACAAAGTAGAAACAGACACTTGAAGAGTATTTGGGATGCATGAGTCATAAAGGGCAGCAGGAAACCATAAGGATTTTCCCCGAAATTCAAAACTAGATTAGATAAATGAAACCAATATACGTATTAATGAAGAATTATCTCTGGGATAAATTACACATAAAGTTACAAGGTGTTTTACAGAAAAGTTAACAAAACTTGTAAGACAGGCATCCATTCAGAGGAACATGTTCTTCCTGTTCTGAGCTGTTCACTGGAGGTTCATGTTTCATTTCAGCCTCTGGGGGAAGGGGCGTGGCCCCCTGTGACGGGTTGGCTCTGGGGCCAGGCAGGGACAGTGACACCTCAGAATGACTCCCTGGAGAGCCCCTCTGCCCTCTCCTCAACACACAGAAGACTCCTCTCCCTGCCCGCCTGCCCTGCCATGGGCACCAGCCTCCTGTGCTGTGTGACCTTCTGTCTCCTGCAGGCAGGTGAGTCCCGGGAAGGGTCCCTTTCGGGGTCCCGGCACCAAGCGTGTCCCCTGCGTCTGCAGCATCAGCTTCTCCTTCTCCACAGGTCCAGGGAATGCTGGTGTCACTCAGGACCCAAAATTCCGGGTCCTGAGGACAGGACAGAACACGACCCTGAAATGTGCCCAGGATCTGGACCACAGCTATATGTACTGGTACCGACAAGACCTGGGACACGGGCTGAGGCTGATCCATTATTCAACTACCACTGGCACCACCAACAAAGGAGATGTCCCCAACGGGTACAGCGTCTCCAGATCAAACCTCGAGAACTTCCCTCTCACGCTGGTGGCTGCCACCCACTCCCAGACATCTGTGTACCTCTGCGCCAGCAGTTACTCCACAGCACTGCACGGCCACCTCCTCTCTGCACAAAAAGGCAGGGGAGGCCCTGCACCCCGGGACTCAGCAGAGCCCCTTGCAGGCTTCTAGCACCTGGAGCCTTGGAGCCCTGGGTGCCAGGTGCCTGCAGTGTGACCCTCAGTGTGTGGTCTCGGCCAGCCCAGACCTGACTCCATGGCCTTGCAGATGTGTGCCCACCATCACTCTTTGTCTCTCCTCTGCAGCTGCCCTGTGAGCAGAAAGATCCTGCCCCAGCTCTGACTCCTAGCCATCAGCCTGAGTCTGAGGCCTCCAGGAGGGAACGCTATTGGTAAATCACATACATCTAGATCCTCTTGTCCATCCCCAGGCACCTCAGTTCTGTTTCTCTGGAAGGTTCTCCCCCAGACTGGCCCTTACGTGCTCTCCGCTCTTTCCTGCTTTTCCCTGGCGGGGCAGGTCTTCCCACCTCCCTGATCTCAGATTTCCGGCCCTCTCTACTCCAGCCTCTGGGGGAAGGGGCGTGGCCCCCAGGCTGCTACTGCCTCATCTGGGTCATGTCCCGTCCCATCTAAGAGACGTCAAAAGCTACTTCCTCTGCACTGGACATAGACCATTCCTTTTGTTGTGATTAACTCCTGCCCATGTTCCTGTTCAAGGTCCCACTGGGTGGTCAGGCAATTCTGGGCACACCTGTTTCCCAGGAGAATTGTGAACACGGTCGGGGTATCTCTGTTCGAGCTTTTCCAGGTCCGGACTATGAACTTTCCCCTTGTTACTGTGGACTACGCCTCCTTCCTACTCATAAGCGGGCCTCCATCTTCTGTGTGTGTGTGTGTGTGTGTGTGATGATTACAAGTATGTTCTTTCTTACTGTCCCCAACTTCTGTCCCCACAGGTCACACAGGAGCTGGACTGTCCCAGTCCCCCAGGCACAGGGTCACAGGGAGGGGCCAAGCTGTAGCTCTCAGGTATGACCCAATTTCTGGTCATGTTTCCCTTTATTGGACTGACAGACACTGGGGCAGGGCCCAGAGCTTTTGATTTACTTTCAAAACAGGGATGCACCAGAGGCATCGGGGATGCCTAATGATTGGTTCTCTGCTAAGAGACCTGAGGGCTCATACTCGCATCTGAAGATCCAGCCAGTGGAGCCTGGGGACTCAGCCGTGTATCTCTGTGCCAGCAGCTTAATCAGTGTCACACAGTCGCTTCCTTCTTGTTCACAGACCTCATCCTTCTCTCTCCTTGCAGTTCCTAGAGACCTTAAATAGGCTGTTTATTGCTTTCCATTCACCAAAAAAAAAAAAGAGGTTGATTTGGACATCAGCTGTTCTTTGGATAGAAAGAGACCACAGGTTAACTCCTGAAATACTGTGGCTGTAAATGTTGGTGGATAGAAATCATTATGGCTCCTGTGTTCTAGGAGTCCCAGGGCCAGCTCAGTGCTCCAAGGCAAGGACCCAAAGTCCCGGACATAACAGTCTTCCATGGGTCCTTCGGGGGCCTGCCCAAATACGTGGCTTTGGCTGCCTGTCTGTGCAGTGAGCAGAATCTCCTCTGTGCTTGTGGCTGGCATCTGGAAACTTTTCAACTACCTCCTGGGGCATACTCTTCCTTCTAAAGCCTCTTCTGTCCCTGTCACATTGGAAGTTTTCCACAACATAGCATCAAGACTCTCTTCCTCTTCCTGTTTTATTTTTTTATTTTTATTTTTTGCGGTACGCGGGCCTCTCGCTGTTGTGGCCTCTCCCGTTGCGGAGCACAGGCTCCGGATGCGCAGGCTCAGCGGCCATGGCTCATGGGCCCAGCCGCTCCGTGGCATGTGGGATCTTCCCGGACCAGGGCACGAACCCGTGTCCCCCTCATCGGCAGGCGGACTCTCAACCACTGCACCACCAGGGAAACCCTCTCTTCCTGTTTTAAGTAAAGTCCTTACTACTTTTGTGCCAGTTAATTGACAAACACAATGTTGAAAACAATAAGACTTCATTTCCTCTGCCTCATTTCAGCAGCCCACTTTATTTTGTTTTCATGTTTTCACTGCCCCAGTCCCGACAGGTACACTAGAGCATACTTTTACAACCTCTCCAGTTTCATCTTGATTCCCTGAGTAAATCTGTTCTCGAGAGACTGTTTTATTTCATGCCCTAGCCTTTCAATTTGAAATAATTTCCCTGAAACCTTTACCTTATTTTCTAATGCCCCTATCCCTTTTTATGTATTTGCTATATTATATATTGTTATAGATATTCATTATAAGCATAAACACCTATATTGTAAATAACATATTCCATCCATCTGTGGGCGAAGCTGCGGTTTGAATGTATGAAATCTAAGGCCCTGGTCAGAGTGGATATGATTATGGATCATGTCTTCTGGGAGTCCTAAGAGATAACCCAGCTCCGAGACTGGGATTGAATGTCACAGCCATGGTAGAGGCTCCCTGAGCCTTGCATAGCAGGTAAGGGGAGTGACAGTTGCCCCAAATCCACTTATCAGAAATTGTAGTGGCTCTGTACAACAAATTTCTTTCCCCAGGGAGTGAACATCCATGGGAGGGAGTTTTCCTGGTCTTTAACTGTGGCACCAGCAAAGCTCCCCTTGCTCTGTTGCCCTGTGCCTCTGGGGAGTGAGGAGAGCCAGGGCACACATGGGAATTCCCTACTCTTGGAATTCCATTCCAAGGACTCCCTTTCTAGATTTCATCTTCAATTTTTTCCCCCATTTTTTCCCCCATTTTTGCCACATGAACCCGGCAGATTCAGCCTCCTCATAATACTATTTTGTACCGATGTTTTCACATCTCCTAACTCCTCTGCTTCTTCCAGAATCATCTCTTCCCTCCCTGCCGCTCAAATCAGCAGACGCACATTGTACAAGTTTTCATTTAGTGGAGACTGTCCCTTGCTGGTCTTAATCCCATCCATCCTTATTTCCCCATCAGATGTTTCCTCCATGATTGCTTAATGCCTTGTGAGATGTTCTTATTTTTCTTACATTCCAGTTTTACTTTTTATTCGTACACATTTGACCCCATCTCGAAGGTAATTTCATTACCTTCCCAGTCCTTTGCTAATCTATATTTTGGAGTTAACATTGGTTGTCTTTTATTTTTCTTCATCTTTTGTAATGAAGGTAAAAGAACCTCCTTACACTTCAAGGTCTGTGTTTTTCTTCCTACTTTGAACATTAGTTTAAAGTAAACATAGTTTAACTAAACATTAGTTCCTTTAATTTCTCCCATTCTATCCCTCTCCCTTTCAGAAGATAATTTTAAGGGGGAAGAACTCAGTTGGCCTATGACTGGCAGACAGTGCGATAGTGGTTGAGCAGAATGAGGGCGGCCTATTAATCATGATAAATCAGCGGAATAGTTTGGGTTAGAACTGGTGTTGGGATGAGCGTTGAAGGAAGTTGAGCATAAGACACTTCCAGCACCCCTTGGGCCACTGCAGAAGAGACAGTGATGAAACTTCAGGTATTGGCCACAAGATGGCACTATGGCGCCACCGAGATCTAAGGGGCGCTGGGCAGAGTCTGGGAGAGCAGCCTGGGAGGAAAAGGGTTAAGAAAAACCTAGGCGTGGATCCACTACTCGACAGCTGTTGAAGAAGTTTTCAGTTATTGCCAAACTACCTACAGCTATGGAAGAAGTGGGAGGCCCCTCTAAACTGTAATGAGATCCACAGTTGAAGGATTTGGGCGAAGCAGCCTTGATGTCAGGGGCAGGTGCAAACAAGGAGCAACTGTGTCAGAGGAATATGGGAAACCCAGGGGGTGGAGTGCACCCAAAAGTCAGTGCGTCGCAGCCCTACTCCACCTCCCCTGCAGGCAAGCTAAGCAACATCTAGGAGAGGAGACGCTGACCTCACCTGAGCCAAGTCACGGGGGGATCCTCCCGGGGCGGGGAGAATCTGCAGGGGTAGGGGGAGTGACATCCCGGGCAGCCCCACCTGGGCATTGGAGAAGAGCCCCCCAGCTCCCTCGCTCAGGCCTGTGGAACAGAGCATTTAGTGGGGACGGCCCTCTTCTCGCCCTCACCCTGCCATGAGCCCCAACCTCTTTCGTGTGATTCTTTGTCTGCTGGTGGCAGGTGAGTTCGGAACTCAGCTGAAACCTCTGCTGTGGGTTTGCAGAGCCCCAGCTCCAAGCCTTTCCCTTTCCTTTGCAGATCCACGTTACTCATTGAGTCTTGTCTTTACTGTGTGTCTGCCTCTTCAGCAGGTCCCATGGATGCAGCAGTCACCCAGAAGCCAAGATACCATATTATACGAGAAGGAAACAAGATGGTCCTGGATTGTTCTCAGCATATGAACCATTTGGGAATGTTCTGGTATCGGCAAGATCTGGGACAGGGGCCGAGGCTGATCCATTATTCAAATGGCGTCGGTAGCACTGGCGAAGGGGATGTCACGGAGGGGTACAGTGTCTCCCGAAACAAGAATGAACATTTCCCCCTGACCCTGGAGCCGGCCAGCACCAAACAGACCTCCCTGTACCTCTGTGCCAGCAGTGAATCCACAGCACGGCACAGTCAGCTGCTCTCCGCACAAAAAGCTCAGCCACAGGCGTGAGGTGGACACTTCTTCCTGAGGCCATGTCTCACCAGGGGAGAAAAACTGCTCTTTCTGAAGCTCTCACCAGACTAGTGTGAACTCAGGTCCATCAGCGTGAGGGGTGTGAGTGTGAGTGTGTGTGTGTGTGTTTGTGAGTGTGTGTGTGTGTATGTGAGTGCTCTAATTTGAAAAGACACATGACCCCAATGTTCACTGCAGCACTATTTACAATAGCCAAGACATGGACGCAACCTAAATGCCCACTGACAGCTGAATGGATAAAGAAGATGTGGTGCATATACACAATGGAATATTACTCAACAATTAAAAAAAGTGAAATGATGTCATTTGCAGCAATATGGATAGACTTAGAGATTATCATACAAAGTGAAGTCAGACAGAGAAAGACAAATATCGTATGATATCACTTATACGTGGAATCTAAAAAAGGATATAAATGAACTTATTTACAAAACAGAGCTATAACACACCATTGTAAAGCAATTATACTCCAATAAAGGTGTATAAAAAAAACACACAACAGAAATAGACTCACAGACATGGAAAACAAACTTATGGTTACCAGAGGGGATAGGAGGGTTGGGGGGGGCAGGGATAGATTAAGAGTTTGGGATTAACATATACACACTACTATGTATAGAATAAACAACAAGCACTTACTGTACAGCACGGGGAACTATAAGCAATGTCTTGTAATAACCTATGATGGAAAAGAATCTGAAAGAGATGATATGTATGCATATATCACTGAATCAGTTTGCTGAACACCTGAAGCTAACACAACACTGTACATTAATGATACTTCAATTTAAAAACGGTTAGAAAAAGTAAATGCAAATAGCACTTAGTGTTACGTCACTCAATTCAGAATATTCTGGTAATTGAATAAAGCAGAAGGACAGCAGCATCTAACATGAAAGTTATATTTCACTTCCTTTTTCAGCGCAGAACTAAGCAGAAAGCAGCCGTGCAGCTTTAAATTCCCTGAGCGATCTGGGGCTCTCCAAGCTTGAAACTGTTACACAAAGGTGCCTGGGGCTCATTGAATACCAAGCAAGAATTCTTTGGAGAAAAACAATTTTCAATAACAAATTATGAAACACGTAAGTAAACAAACCACTTAGGGGAAATGTGAGTAGATGCATCAAACAGCAGCATTAAACCCTGAGATGATCAACTGTAGAATTATCAAAAGAAAGATGACAAACTAAGTCTCTCCTGTGGGCACAGGGCAGTATTTTGCATCTTCTGAGGTTATGAGGTCTTTTGAGGTCACTGAGAACTTCTCACGTTCTCAATATTTTATGCCTGTGACTGTTCTCATCTTCTCTTATTTGTGTGTGATTCATTTCTAAGTTGAACTACATGCATAAAATTGTATATGGTTCCCATCTTTTAGGCGATTTGTAAATTAAGAAAGAACCTCATTTTTATCATCCCTTTGGCTTGGATTAAAATCTATGAGCTTTTCAATTTTTTTTTTTCTTGCAAAATATTACAAAATGGTATTGGCAACAATTTATTCTCCCCCAGCCTGTATCCCTCCTCGGCTTCTTACGGGTGGAAGTCCATACACAAGAGCAGGGTTTCTTCACGTGGGATCCAGTAAGTCCAAGTCTGGGGGTCCATAGTTGGGCTTCACAGGAAGGGCAAACCCCATGTGCTGTTCACCCCTTGAGCTGCTGTGCCATGTACACCCTGGGTTGGGGGAGCGCTGGCTGACCCAGGACCTGATTACAGACAAGGGAGCAGGCTGCTGGCTGGGCAAACACTGAACTCACTAATTGGCCAATCTGCTGAAAGTCTAAATGGTGAAACTGACGAATGACCAATTTTGCCAAATTACGGCGTTTTCAGCAGGTCAGGATGCTTGGAATGATTTCAACAGACTTTGAGGCTTTTTTTTTTTTTTTTTTTTTTTTTTTTTTTTTTTTTTGAAGTTTTTGTTTGGCTACAGCTTTCCTTCAGCCATTGATCCTCAGCTATCTCTGAGCAAACTTGTCAGTCCAGCTTATTTTGAGGTCAAATTTGGATGTTGTACACTCCAGTCACTGAGAACTTCTCATGTTCTCAATATTTGATGCATGGAATTGTTCCTGTCTTGTGTGTGGTTCGTTTCTAAGGTGGACTACCTGGAATACACGCAATGAAATTGTATGTGACTCCCATCTAATTGTTTATTAATGTGTAATTGTTTATTACTGTTTTAGTCATACTTTATTTAAGGTGTAAATAGGGAGAAAAATGCTCAAATTAATACACATTTTTTTGCTTGGTAAATTTTGACAAAGGCCTACACCAGGGCAACCATGACCGAAATCAAGATAAAGAACATTTCCACCACCCGAGAAAATGTCCTCATGCCTCTTCCCAGTCAGCTTACTTCCCAGAGCTATAACCACTTTTCTGACTTTTATGACTATAGTTTTGTCTATTCTTGAACTTCATATAAGTGGAACCACACAGGAAATACTCTGTTTTATTGACTTCTTGTTCTCAAAATGATTATTTCTGAAATGTACTCATATTGTGTTTATCAGTACTTTTTTCTTTATAATACTGAGTCGTATTCCATTGTATATCACAATTTGTTTATCCATCCTCCTATAGATGGATGCCTAGTTTGCTCCAGTTTTCAACTATTATGAATAAAACTGCACTGAATATCCTTGTACAAGTCTTTGTGGGTAAAAGCATTCCTTTCTCTTAGGTATAAACATGAGTGGAACTATGGACTCACGGGGTAGAGGCACATTTGTCTTTATTAGAAGCAGTTGAATAGTTTTCCAAAGTGGCTGCACCAATTTACAACACCAAGGGGTGGGGGTTCCCTTGACCCCCCGTTCACACCCACATCTGGTGTTCTTTTTATTGTTAGCCATTCTATTGGGTTTGTAGTGGTGTCTCATTTACACTTCACTGATCAGTAATGATATTTACTTTTTTCATATCTTCCTATCTCCTCTTATAAGGTGCCTGCTTTGGAATTCGTCCATCTTTAAAAATCAGGTTGTCTTTATAGTATTGATTTGTAAGGGATATTTTAATATTCTAGATAGGAGTCTTTTGACCATTAAATAGGCTGAGTTTGTCTTCGCCCACAGTGGGTTGCCTTTTCACTTTTTTAATGTTGACTTTGGTTAATTGAAGATTTAAATTTTTATAAAGTCTAAATTAACAGCTTTTTCCTTTACACTTGGTGCTCTTTGCATCCTGTTTGCCTACCCCAAAGTTATGAGCCTTTTCTTTCTATTTCTTGCTCCACTGCTTCACTTTAATAACATCATCCCTTGTTCCTTGCCATCAGCTGGAAAGGACCCACCTCCAAGTTCATGAGTTAATTCATCCCACTCTGCCCATAGCTTCCTATCCTCCCACACCTGTTCTTTGGCATTACCGGGATCTCCTATCCATTGGTAACTATTCTTTCTTTCTTCCTATTCCTTAGGGCCCTTCCGTATTTTTATCACCTCCTGATAGAGTAGAATTGATGATGTTATAATACATTCTTTTACCCCTATCTTGCAAATATTTATTCTTTTACCATGATCCTCTTAGGTTGCCCTCTCGTTACAGAAACCCAAACCCGAGTGAATGCATGGATCTCGCTTTTTCAGGGCAGCAGCTGAGAGCTGTCAGAATAAATCACAACTGCACAAACTGGTATCTAGCATGATAAATCGGGTCACGAACTTTACCTGCCTTTACATCTCTGTTTTGAGATTTCAATTATCTCACCCTCTCACTCAACAGAACATTATCTCAAATATTTCAGACATTTCCCACTCTCTGTAAAATTTACCCTCTTCTTGCTTTCTTGCCTCTTAAATCAGAGGTGATCCCTGCAGTGGACGGCAGTGCCCACTGAGGGGGATCAGAGAGAGTGTCCTGAGGAGGGATCTGGATTCCCTGGACAGGAGTAGCTGAGGAATGGAGTCATACTTCCGTGGATCCTCTTCAGATTCTGTCCCCAAGCCATACTGTTTATTTTCACATTGCATATTTCTCTATGCTTCTGCTGACGGTCTCAGCAATGCTAACTGCAGAATGTTGGAACTTTTGCCACTGCTAATTGCAGACAGAACTTCTGTTACTGCTAACTGCCGAACGTTAGGACTTTTGTTACTTTTCAAAAAGGCCCAGTGCATTTTCCAAGCTCGTTTTTCCTTTTTTCCCTGGCTACATCTACTGTCTACTCTGCAGGGTGCTGGGAGGGTTGAGGAGGACCAATGAAGAGCCTATTTATAAAGGTGAGACAGGGTTTAGGGAGACCGGTAAGGGGAGAGAAGGGTCCTAGGACAGCATAAATGGGTGGCTCTTATCCCCATTGGCCTGAAAGGCATGGGGGAATGGTTCCCTGGGCAGTTGGCTGCTGTAATTTAGGGAACCGGCTGCCTTCCAGGTGCTGCAGCCTTTGGTGAGAACGAGTCGCTAGGCTGAAATGTAACGGGGAGAAGGAAGCCAAAGGGTACGTATTTATTATAAACCAGGACAGTGGTGCCCTGTCTCCCTTCACTCACCTGCCATTAAGTCCCATAAACAAAACTCAGTCTAGAGGAAGCCCAGTTACTATAATCTGTAAAGGTCAGCCTCACAGGGCAAGGTGAGTCTGGAGGGATAAACAGAAACTCTCCAGGATGCTACACTGAAGACGGGCTTGAGGGCAGTAAACCCCAAGTTGACTAGGTGTGTGCCACGAGCCCATAAAGGCAGAAACTTGTTTCTGGAGGATCTTCACTCCCAAGAATTTATAGCCAACCCAGGCCCGCTTCGGACCCAGTCAGATGGACTAAATCTTGGTGTCTCTGCAGCACTGGCCGCTCAGGGTGAGGGCTGGGATTGCTGCCCGGGAAAGGAAAATATCGACACAAAGCTTGGTCTGACCCCAGCATCACAGAGATGGGGGTACCCAGGCAGAGAAGGAACCGGAGGCTTACAGACCCTCCCCCTTGGCTGATGTGCTGGTGGGTGAGTTCCGGCACGGAGCCCTGCAAGCAGGAGGGGGGCGGGGGGTGAGGAAGGTGAGAGGGGACGGGGCTTCCTGGCTGCTGGGGAGTGGGGGGCAAAGAGCGTGTGCCTCACAGAAACATCAGCACAGCTGGGTGGGGACAGACCTCGCCCTAAGTCAGCCTCCTGCCCGGCAGAAGTGTGAGAAGAGTCTGGCGTGCGGGTAGCACAGAGCGCAGGACCTCGCGAAGCCTCCAGCGGGAGGGCAACAGGGAGGGGCCATCACAGGGTAATCCTCCAATCAGGGAGAGTGAAGCCGGAACTCAGCTCTTACCCAGGAGGACCAGAAGGTGAGTTCGAGGCGCACACTGCCCATCCCGCATGCCCTGGGCTCCAGCCTCCTTCCCTGGGTGATGCTTTATCTCCTGGGAGCAGGTAAGTCCTGTGAATAGACATTATCGCCTTTCTGAGCTTCCCGACTCCTGAATCCCCCACCTCACCTTGGGGGTAACCATCAAGCTCTCTCCGGCGCTCATTTTATATCTGTGTTTCTCACAGGCCCTTTGGAGGCTGGCGTCACCCAAACTCCGAGACACCTGATCAAAACAACAGGACAGACAGTGACACTGAGATGTTCCCCTGTCTCTGGGCACCGCAATGTATCTTGGTACTAACAGGCCCTGAGTCAGGGCCCCCAGTTCCTCTCAGAGTTTTATGAAAATATGCAGAGAGAAAAAGGAAACTTCCCAGATCGATTTTCAGCACAACAGTTCCTTGACACTCGCTCTGAGCTGAATGCGGGCTCCTTGGAGCTGAGGGACTCGGCCCTGTACCTCTGTGCCCGCAGCTTAGCACAGCCCTGCTAAGTCACCCACGTTCTGGGCACAAACCTCCCTGCCTTGGCTTGAGCACTGAGAGAGCGTGCAGCCTCCCACCCAGGTTTCCCTCCTGCAAGGGATGTTTTTAGCCGTTTCAAATCCACTTCCTGTTATCTGCTGAGCCCAGAGCACTCCCAGCGAACAGAACCCAGGTTGCCCTGTGTGCACTGAATATTTCCATGTCTCCCAGCAGCAGCCAACTCAGTAGAAGGGGGGCAACTGAGCCCTTAACGTGTGCTAGATTCTTTGTACATATCATACTCTTTAAAACTTTGCAACAATCGTGCAAATCAAATATTCTTAGGCCCACTGTATAGATAAAAGGGCTCAGGGACATTAAATCATTTTCCCAATGTCTCACGGTTTAGAAGAAGCAGAAGCAGGAAACAAACATGTCTGTTTACAAAGTCCACAGACCAGCTGCTCCATCATTAGCCCCTGCATCCCAGTCAGTGAGAACGGAGGCCTGGCCGTGTCTTCATGTGTCCCGCTGCACAGCAGTGGAAAGCTCATACATCATCATGGTTGTTACTATGGCCTCCTCCTTGGCAACACTGAGGAACATACGATTTCACACTGACTCATTATCATTTGTAGGCAGCCCTCACACCTTTTATCAGTCTGTAGCTTACGTTTTCTTTTTTTTTTTTTTTTGCGGTACGCGGGCCTCTCACTGCTGTGGCCTCTCCGGTTGCGGAGGAACAATAATGGCTTCTCTATTATGTGAGGGAAGGTCTTCCCAAGGTACAAATCCCTCTTGGATAAATTAGAGGCCACGAGGTCTGATACACTGAACCGTGTCGTGGATGTCCACTTTCATGGATCGTTGGACAACGCCAGAGACACAGAGCTGAGGGTCTCTCACCCCCAAACCCCAGCTTCAGCCCACACCCTGCCTGTGGGGCAGGATGCAGGGCAGTGCCCTTTCCAGCTCTCCCTCCTCGGCCATTTCGGAAATACTGTTTGCGACAGCAAAGGCTCCATTTATAGAGAGAGGCCATGCATTAGTCCTTGAAGAACTGTGTGAGTCTTTCTGGGCGGAAATAATCAAATATACAATTGCCTAGCATGGCCCAAGGATAGACCAAAGCCCCGGTTTTGCCTGAATGATTCACATCAATGCTTTAGAGACTAACGCAGCTTCATCTCCTTAGGCAGTGAAGACCAAAAATAGACTACTTATTTCAAAGAGTCAAACCTTAGAAAGCCTGGAGTTAGAACATGTTCCCTGGGGACAGCACCCCTCACCCACTTGAGAAAGCTGTGAGCTGTTGATGAACACTGGAAGAACGTCACAACCGACCCTGGAGTGAACAACAAACACTGCTACTTGAATTAGGAGTAAAAGACGAGCATTTCTAGAGCCTGTGAAAACATCACTGATTTTTATTGAGTTTGAAATGCAGGCAGTAGGAGGCGCTCATTTACCTTCCTTTTCAAATAAGGGGATTATTCAAGGCTTGTTCTAGAACGAGCGGTCAGAGCCTCCACTCTGGTGGTGGCCGTTCTTGCAGAGGCAGAAGCCACATTAATCCACAGTCAGCACAAACGGAAGTTACCGTCGACCTCACCGCTTACCCAGTTCACCAGTCAGGGGCCATCCATGTGCACAGGGTGCTGTGCTCCTTCACCCTTGGCTTATTTTTAAAAATGGGCATTTAGGGGCTTCCCTGGTGGCGCAGTGGTTGAGAGTCCGCCTGCCGATGCAGGGGACGCGGGTTCGTGACGCAGTCCGGGAAGATCCCACGTGCCGCGGAGCGGCTGGGCCCGTGTGCCATGGCCGCTGAGCCTGCGCGTCCGGAGCCTGTGCTCCGCAACGGGAGAGGCCACAACAGTGAGAGGCCCGCATACCGCAAAAAAAAAAAAAAAAAAGGTCATTTATACCCATTATATATACACACTGTATATATACAAGTGCATATACAATGGAATATTATATAATATATACAATTATATAATGTGGCATATATATACCACATCTTCTTTACCCATTCATCTATCGATGGGCACTTGAGTTGCTTCCATGCCTTGTATATAGTGCTAAGCTATGTTTTATAATAAAAAAGCATCAACAATGTATAAGGAAAATGTTAATAGTCCTCCTCCCTCTGCAAACACAGCCGTATCCAATCCCACCTTTGGGGGTGTGTTTCTTACCTTCTTCTCTATGCTCATGCAAACCTGTCTACCCAAATACCCCTACAAAAGCGGGGCCACCTGCACACATTAACTGCAACTTGCATACTTTTTTCTCTTAGTCTACTTTGGACTTTATTTTTTCAGATCGGTAGATAGAGATCTAACTTGCTTCTGTTAGCTGCTTCATATCACGTAACGGGGATAGACAGGCAGGTTAATGGCCTCGTGCATGGTCTCAGGGTTGATAAATGGTGGAACCAGATTACAAACGACAGTCTGTTTACATCTGTGTGGGAGCCCCTGGGAGCCTGGGGGTTTTCAGTCTGCAGGTAGGAGCGTCCGTGTGCGTCCTACGCCACTGCAGGTAAAAGCATCACGATGTTGGCAGAAGAGAAGTTCTAGAGATGGCTGATAAGGGCTTAGCCCCGGGAAAGCTGAGATTTGAGCAAAGTATTCCAATCCCAAGATCCATCACAGATACGAATGTGATTTAGGGAAGGGACCTTTGTGAGAAGCTATTATTAAAAGGAGAAAGGCGGGGAGAGAGGCAACTAAGTGGTCGCTTCACACATGTGAAATGTAGAGGAACACAGTGTTAACTAAACTCCAAGCTGGTTCTGATCGGTTTTGCTTTTTAAGGGGGTGGAAATGGGATAATTTATTTCAAATGTGAAGTTACCAGCTGTACTGCCCCTTTTCCCTGTGAAGGCTGGTGACGGAGAGAGAAGTGGTGAGGCTGGGGGCCACAGTTTACCTGTTCAACGGGGTACACTAATAAAACAGGCAGTGCCCAAGGACACTCTCAGGGGCCAGAAATAGGTCAATTTTCCTGCTTAATCAGGTTGGAGGAATCCCATCTTCTTCTGGAAAGGATCATGTGTCTTGTTCCTTTTCTGAAGGGGGCCACCAGTCAGGTTTTGAGAGTTAGCCTAGGAGTGAAGAGAAATGAATTACTCATAATGCAGCCTGTTAGGAGTCCCAAGGATCAGTTCAACCCCCCACCGCGTTTTTATTGTATGACTCTCACCCGAATGTTAAAGGTAAAACAGTTCTGACTCCTCAAGGTAAGGTTCTGTAACATTTATTCATTTTAGAAGTGACTTAGAAACACAGGAGGCACCACGATAGGGAGTTGAGGACAAAAACTGTATGGAGATTCATGAATTAATCAAGGGAACTGTTTTTGTTTTAACCTCCAGAATTACTAGAAGATTTGAACTTAGATCGGTACACACCAGAGGCGCCGTTTCACCCCTTGCCCAGAGCTGTGAGGGCAGCCTGCCTTGGGGACAAAGAT
>NW_020174578.1:2103754-2139460 GCF_003031525.2 Neophocaena asiaeorientalis asiaeorientalis | reverse complement strand
CACTCCTGCCCAGATCATGCGTAGCACCAGGCGAATGCAGGAACGAGGTCAGAAAGAGGAGTCTCAGCTGGAGTTGATAAAATCAGCATTTCCTACCTCAGTGAAGTGCTGTTGAAGCATCCAGGTGGAAATGTCCAGCTGATGATGAGAAAAGAAGGAGAGAAGCGAGAAGGACAGGTAGGGAGTCTGGGATTCAGGCCCCGGGACACTGGGGCGACAGTGAGGACCTAACAGAATCAGTGCCTATTTAGACCCACTTCTGAATTTCCATTTTTCTTTTTTTTTTTTCCGGTACGCGGAGCCTCTCACTGTTGTGGCCTCTCCCATTGCGGAACACAGGCTCCGGATGCGCAGGCTCAGCGGCCATGGCTCACGGGCCCAGCCGCTCCGCGGCATGTGGGATCTTCCCGGACCGGGGCATGAACCCGTGTCCCCTGCATCGGCAGGGGGGCGCTCAACCACTGCGCCACCAGGGGAGCCCTCTTCTCTATTTTTTAAATAGAAACTCAGTTTGGCTTTCATAAAAGGTAACCCCGCTTGAGAAGGTGTTAAAGGGGAGTAATTCAAAGAAGACTGGAATAAGAGTTATATCATCCATTCAGGATTCTTTGAGGTTTCCAATTTACATTCCTATCAAGGTATATGAGCCTCTCACCTGGCACACACACACATGCACACACACACACATGCACACACACACTCTTTGGATTACTTTTTCACTCTCTTAGTTGTGTCCTTTGATGAGGAGAACTTCTTAATCCAAAATCAGTCCGTTTTCCCCCCTCTTTGGTTTATATTTTGTATTTTGGTGTCTAGTTTAGGAAATCTTTGCCTATTTCAAAATGATCATGTTTTCTTATATTTCTTCTAAATTCTTTATATTTTAAACTTTTATATTAAGATGTGTAATTCAACTGGAGTTCCTTGTATATGAAGTGAAGAGGTAAGGTTATGGCTTTCCATATAGCTATCCGATTGACCCAGTATTATTTGTTGAAGAGTAATACTTTCCTCACCGCTCTGTGATCTCACTTTTGTCATGTATCAGTCATTGCGTATGCATTAGTCTGTTTTGTCAGTTCTTACACAAATAGCACACTGCCTTATTTACTATAGCTTTACAATTTATCATATCAAATACTATCAAAGGAAAACCATTTGATCATCTCTATAGATGCTCAAAAAACTTTTGATAAAGTCCAACATCCATTCCTGATTAAAAAAACAATTAGCAAATTAGGAATAACTGGAAACTTCCTAATAAAAAGCATTTATGGAAAACCTATGGTTAATAGAATATTTTTACACATAGACCATGATAAGTTAAAGATGCACCTTGTAATCCCTAGGTCAAACACTAAAAGTAGCATAAAGAGGGGAAAAATAATCTTTTCAACAAATGGTGCTGGAAAAATATATATATCCATGTGGAAAAGGAATGAATCTCAATTTTTATCTCAGTCCATGAACCAGGAGTTGGCAAACTAAGGCCCAGAGGCCAAATATGGCCTCTGCCTGTTTTTATACGGCCGAGAAGCTAACAATGGTTTTTACATTTTTAAATGGTTAAAAAAATAAAAAGAATAACATTCTGTGCCAGGTGATAATTATACAAAATTCAGATTTCAGTGTCTGTAAGTAAAGTTTTGTTGGAATAAAACTAAGCTCAATCATCTACGTATTGCCTAGGGCTGCTTTTGCACTGCAATGGCAGCGTTGAGTAGTTCTGGCAGAAACTGCATGGGATGCACAAAACCAAACATATTTACTATCTGACTCCTTACAGAAAAGGCTTGCTGACCCTTGCCAAAACCAAAACTTAATATGAGTTGGAACAACATTTCCAATGATCTATAAAGCTTCTGAAGTATAAAGAGTCTGAAAGAAAACACAGCAAATTCTCTTCATGACCGTGTAGTAGGCAAAGATTTCTAAAAGAGGATGAAAAATGTTCTAACTTTAAAAAGAATTAAATTATTCTTTATCAAAATTTTAAAAAACTGTGTTTGTCAAAAGATACTAAGACCCAATACAATGGCCCAATGCAGCCAACAATAAATAAATAAAATAAATTTTTAAAAATTTGAACAGGATGTTCAGATAAGAGAAGATATGAAGGAGGTAGTTTCCTCTTCGAGGACTTGATGGGCTTCTTTCCCTGGCTGCTTGGAAGATGTTTTGGCTGATAGAACTCCACTGTCAGCCTCTCCAGGAACTATCTTTGGTTAAAGAGAAAGCTTTGCCCGAGGTCCCACCCCTTCCCAGGGCAACTGGTAACTGGCCCGTATCCCCTTTCCTAGAATACTAATTGATGAGGTTTAGAATTTTTATTCCGTCTTGGAAAAATCTTTGCTTCATGCCTCCCTCACTACCACGTGCTAAGGGTGAGCCCGAGACAGATAAAGGGCAAATCAGCAAGACCTGTGCCCTGCATGTCCCGGTGGATCCGGATTTCGATCCTAATAGGTAGCGCTCGGCCTGCCTGGGCTCTGGCAATTGCGCTAATGCACAACTGGCCACTTGAGGGCACTGTGGATCCGCTGAGCGAGCCTCCTTCAGCAGCGTCCGGGAGCGGGAGGGAGAGGGGGAGGGAGAGGAGGAGGGGGCGGGGTTAAGGGCGAGAGAGTCCTGGCTCGGTCCCTGCGTCAGGGAGATTATCTGATGAATCAGAGTCAGTGTTGGCATTTGAAGAGCTGATCACAGGCTTCTCGCATTAACAAACGTGCAGGTGTGTTTGTCCCAGCAGGGAACCATGGACTTCGCCTGGCAGGGAGGAAAGGCCTCTCTGGGAGGCTACATTTAGTGAAGAGCCCGACGGGGCTTCAGTGGGGCAGCCTGGATCATCGAAGACAGGTGTAGGGAAAGGAGCTCCTGCCCTGGGGCAATAGAGAAGCAGCGAGGGTTGATCACCTGGCCCAGCCCTGCACAGCCTATCTCAGCACACCCAGCCCCACCTGCTCCATGGGTGACTGGACAGCATGGGAAGGCCTCGATCAGCTGAGCCTGGCTGGGGGGGTGCAGGGCGCCTGCGGGAGTCCACAAGGACAGGGACATCAGAACAGCGACATCACAGGTAAGCCCTCCATACAGAGAAAAGGGAGGATCAAACATTTGCTCTCTCACCCTGGAAACCAGAGCCCTGAGTAGGGAGAAGACCAGTTTCGTACTGCCTGAGTCACCTGGGGCACTCGGCTTCTTGGCTGTGTGGCCCACGGGGGCAGATGAGTCCTGAGCTCAGGTGGGACAGCCCTGGACCCCAAAGCTTTGACTGTTGCTAGTATCAGACTCCTTCCTGTGCTAGGTATCCAGCTTCTTAAGTATGTTATTTCGATTAGTTTTCTTAAGAAGCACGTGAGATAGAGCACCACGTTAAGGGGGAAAAAACTGATTGCTGGAGAGTTTAGATAACTTGCTGAAGCAGGCACAGCTAACAAATATCAGAGCTGAGACTCAAACCCAACCACGCTTTAGATCCCCCTCTGCGTTTTGGTAGAGGTAGACATCTTCAGAATCGGAACATTGACCCAAAAGTCCCTTTCAGAAACACTGACTCTGACACAAGTTATCATCACAACATCTTCACCTGGGAGGCTAAAGAGAAAAGAGTTCGGACTTCAGAGACCTTGGTCTGTTTTGCCTTGGACTATTCCGACCTGCCTCGAGCTGGTGACTTGGAAAAGATTTGGCTGAGTTTTCCCGTTTGTAAACTGAGACCAATGACACCTGTTTTGCAGAGGTTTTATGCAAGAAAATGAAACAAATTGCGTAATACAAATTACAGGCTTAAGAAATCTTAGTTCCCTGTTAATTCTCTGACACAACTCTGGTCTAGCACAATTACTGGCTGTGTGCAATTCCGGGATCAAAGGCAGGCATGGATTACTTTTGCCTGAGTAACCTGTGCTCCAGACGCAAAATCATCTGAAATGCAAATACAGTCGTCTGATCATTTATTATGTGAAACTACAAAGAGTTGCTTCTTAAGGGAAAATGAAAATGGGACCCAGGACAGCCCTTCCTGTTTGATATTAAGTCTGATATGCAAGAAGGTGTGGTGCTTCCAGAAAATTCTGGCTTGCGAGCCATTAGTGGTCACGAGAAAGATCTGCTAGAAGAAGGGACACTTTCACTTGAAGAGTGGCCATCAAGGAGCCTCTAGGGCTTTCCATCACATCCTCAGCCCACCTCTGATTTCATCCTTGGCTGCGGTTAAGGGTTATGTGCAAGCCTACGTCCATTTGCCCCATGCTGACAGCTCCCCATCACATGCATGCTGGGGGTCCCTCTGCTTTCTGCTCCAGGGTCTTCTCTGATGTCATAGGAGCCCCGTTGGCCCGTATACAGGGCAGCCAGAGCTGGAGGGGTGCTAAAGCTCCTTGTGAGACAGGAGTCAGGGAATGAAAGCTCTGGAGTCAGCATTCAGGAATAGTTCAGAGAGGAATTTCCTGGGCTTCTCAGAAGGTCCCAATGGAATCCATCTCCTGTTGCCCCAGCAGAACTTCACTATGGTGCCTTATCCTGGTTTTCTCCTTCCCTGCTTCATTCTCCCTGCTCTCTGACAGTGATGGAATGATGTCACATCAGAAGACCCTTCTCGGGCTTCCCTGGTGGCGCGGTGGTTAAGAATCCGCCTGCCAATGCAGGGGACACGGGTTTGAGCCCTGGTCTGGGAAGATCCCACATGCCGCGGAACAACTAAGCCCGTGCGCCACAACTACTGAAGCCCACGCGCCTAGAGCCCGTGCTCTGCAACAAGAGAAGCCACTGCAATGAGAAGCCATGTACCACAACGAAGAGTAGCCCCTGCTCACCGCAACTAGAGAAAGCCCGTGCACAGCAATGAAGACCCAATGCAGCCAAAAATAAATAAATAAATAAGAAGACCCTTCTCTTTCAAAGAGGCCACCGTTTTTCTTTTCTTCATACTGCCATTCAGTCATTCAAAAAGTCTTATATAACATATATGAATGAATCTTTCTCAATTCACTTTGGTTTATTTTGAATTCCCAACAGACTTACATGATCTCTGCTCCCTTAAAGCTCTGAACCTATTGATATTTGCAACTGAATAGACTAGAGTTACGTCTTATGAAAGTAGAGTCGGCCTGGACTCAGATAATCATTTTTTTTCTTCAGTCATTCAACAAACACTTATTGAATGCGGAGTAGTCCAGGTTTTGGTGCGGCCTAAACCTTATCAAATGTTAGGGTGCTCTTTGAAAAAGAGAATAGAAAAAAAAATTTTTAAGTCTTGGAAAGTTTCTATGCAATTGAGAGGGCCTGAAGTTATTTTATTCTTCACTGACTTTATGGCCAGTCTATTCTTCACTACTTACCGTGTGTAGGTACTGTTCTATACTGTTCCAGGTGCCTAGAAACACCAGTGCAAAAACAAAACAAAAAAAACTAAAAACCAAAAAACAGACAAAGCTTCTAGATGAGGTGTATGTTTTCAGCAACACCAAATTTGTGACTTGATAATTAATTAATTTAAAAATAAAAAGGAAATATTCCTGGTAAATACTTATTCCCCCCAAAAAATTAGTGTATTGTTGAGAATATTAATATTATAGGTAGATCATACCTTATCATGAGAACAGTCCTCAGCTTTCTAGGACTCTGTGTACCCTACCCCAAAGAATGTGAGTCCTAGCTGAAAAACTCCCTTTTTTTTGCACACACCCAGCTGGGGTCAGTAGGCTGCTTTGCTGTCAGGCTCTTGGTCTCTGGGACAATGTGGGTCCTGGGCATAGATGGGAAAGCCCTTCCCCAAGTTTGCCAGACCCCAGTCACAAGCATTTCCATGCAGTGCTACATCAGCCTCCTTCTTGCCTCTGATTTTGGATTCCATATCCTTTCTCACTACTGTGTGATTATAGGAATTACCCATCCAGATAACATGGAGATATATAATCACAGAAATAGGGGAGCCACACACACTCACATGACCTATGTTTGAAATGACAGTACGCCCTGATATTGTCTAGCTGTAAGTCTTGCACTACAGCAATTTATGATTCAATGTAATAAAATATGATTCAATCAATATTCTCTCATTTGGAGTGTATGAGACCTTTCAAATGGAGACAGAACATTTCCCTGTGGCCCTGGAGGCATCACGCATGTGTACGTCTGGATGGGTCTCTCATCCACATTGCTAATGCACCTCCTTTCTTTTTCACAGAAAGCACGGTCACAGGGGGTAAGTGGTCTAGTCCGCCCATGGCCTCCTCGGGGGGGGGGAAAAAAAGGGAGGACTCTTACCCCCAAGGATATAGAGACCTGAGCACAGATAGTGGGGCTCCCAATGTAAACAATTCTTCAAATTCCAATGACTTTGACCTTGAGACATTCTGGACATCAGGTAGTTCTTTTTAAATGAAAAGATCACTGTTGGCTGATAGTCAATTATCCAGAGTTTAGGCAAAGGGAAAAAAACTAGTAACATTTTGAGCAGAGAGGTCACAAAAGTACTGGGATTACCATGAGATATGAAAAATCTTAACAGCGTCCAAATAAGGAGTTTTATTATGCAGGGAAGAAAAAATTTCCTTACTAAAAGGCAGGGAAAAAGCGTAGAGACATAAGATTTCTTTTTAAAGCAGACTTACTAATTCTTCCTGTTCTGAGCTGTTCAACTTTATATATATTATTGACTTCTTCCTGTGGGAAGGGCTGTGGCAGCTGAGCTCTGCAGCTCAAGCATGTGTCAAGGATAGTGACATCATTGAGTTACTGGCAGCCCAAGTTGTTGTTTTGGCTGGGCCTCGAGGCTTGTGGGAGCTTAGTTCCCGGACCAGGGATAGAACCCAGGCACACCACGGCAGTGAAAGTGCTGAGTCCTAACCACTGGACGGCCAAGGATTTCCCAAGAACCCAAGTTCTATTTCCCCAAAACAAAACTGGATGATATGAGCTTCTGTCCAGGACCGGAAATGGTCACCAGGCTCTTCTTCGGCATGGCTTTTTATCTCCTGTGGGCAGGTGAGTACAGGTGGGCTCCCGTCCCTGGAATTCTCAAGACCTCAATACTAGCCTTCCTCTTGGGATGACAACATCAGCTCTGTCTATCACAGGACCTGTGGAGGCCGGGATCACCCAGAAACCAAGACACAAGATCACAGTGACAGGAGAGACAGTGACTCTGGAATGTCACCAGACTGATAACCATAACTGTATGTACTGGTACCGACAAGACCTGGGACATGGGCTGAGGCTGATCCATTACTCCTGTAGTGTTGGCAACACTGAGAAAGGAGAAATCCCTGATGGGTACAACGTCTCGAGATCAAAAACAGAGGATTTCCCCCTGGCCCTGGAGTCTGTTATCCCCTCCCGGACATCTGTGTACTTCTGTGCCAGCAGTGACTCCACAGTACTGCACAGCTGCTTCTTCTCTGCACATAAAGCGTGGTTAGAAAGACTGAGGGTTGCCCGCACACGTGAGGTCTGGCCCAAACCCTCAGAAGCCCCTGTCTCCATCAAAGGCACAGAGTTCTTGCCAGCATGGGGGCTGGACAGCAGTGGGCAGTGTGACTCTCAGTGCTGAAGTCTGCCCCATGCCCGTCTTAGCCTGACTGCGGGTCAACTCAACACTACAGCTAGCTGGTTCTCTCTTCTGAGGTCCCCTCTGCTTGCAGAAAGGAAAGTGCAACTTTACTTGAGATACATGAAGATCCCCTTGATAATCTCAAAGGCCCACATCCTTCTCTCCCCTGTGAGCTTTGTGACGTCTTCATCTACTGCCTACCCCACCCTCTACTATCCTTCACCTTACAAGTCAGAAACCTTCACTCACGGGGACTTCCCTGGTGGCCCAGAGGTTAAGAATCTGCCTTCTGATGCAAGGGACACGGGTTCAATCTCTGGTCGGGGAACTAAGATCCCACATGCCGCAGAGCAGCTAAGCCTGGGCGCCACAGCTAGAGAGCCCATGCACCACAACGAAAGATCCCATATGCCGCAACCAAGACACGACGCAGCCAGAAATAAGTAAATAAATATTAAAGAAAAAAAGAAATGTTCACTCACATGGTCTCTGCTCCTGGCTGCCTTTCTTCTACTGGACAATAGCCCTACAAGGTCCTATAACGTTTGTTTCTGTCTGTCCCTCACCATCGTCTTGCACAAGTTTCCCCTGACTTTCCCTGTTCCAGCCACATGCATCCACATTTAGTTTTTTCCTCTTCTGTGCCATGTGCTTTGCCACCCTAAGATCTTTTCTGTAGGCTGTTTCTCTCGCACTAAATATATATCCCTCCCTCTTCTTTCTAACTCTCTACTTCATTCTTTACATGAAAATCTATTTCAGGTATACTTAATCTTAATTGTGAAGAGTAAAATTAAATTTTACTAGGAGAAATTAAGAAAAAATATTCTGGGGCATTCATCTGAGGAAGGGTTTGTTGTTTTTTTTTTTAATGGAGACACAAAAGAACACAAACTACAAAGAAAATATTCATAATGTGAGTTGCATTCAATTAAACTCTTGTACGTCAGAACACACTGTAAAAAATGAAAAGGTAAGCCACAGACTGAGAAAAGACATGAAGACTTGCAGACAGATGATAAAGAATCAGTGTGACAGAGACCAAATTCCTGTGGCTCCGATGTGATTCCAACATCACTATGGTTGGAGGGTTGGGAACCTAAGACTAGGTTTTGAACAATGGGATGTGTGTGAAAATTATGCAAGCCAGTTTCAAGCCGTGTCCTTTATAACATTCCGTGGCACTGTGATGAGGCCTCCAAGTATCCTCCCACTTGGAGATTTGCTAAAAGACTCACGGGATATATTCAGTGGCAGATCATAAGGGAAAAAGACATGGAGTCTAGAAGAATCCATCCATACACAGGCTTCGTTATGCTCTCTTCCTCCTGGGAGGGCTCACACAGAGCTCACACTTCCCCCAGCAAGAAAAATGCAGCAACATGGGTATGATATTTCTGCCAAGGGAGCCCATGAGTGCTCAGTGCCCAAGGTTTTACTGGGAGCTGATCCCATAGGCACCCACTGCCTACCACAAATGGAAGATCTAGTCTCCCAGAAGGAAATCCAGGGTTCAGCATAAACTATGTTTTTCACACCAATGGTCCAGGCACAGTGAAACACTCTTCTCAAAAAAAACTTTCTATCAATATAGATAGCTGTTCACCAGCCAAGTTCCCAGATGCCAGCCAAAGGCCAGACTTGCAAGCAGGCCTTTCTAGACACAGCAGTTTCAGACCTGCTGCGTTAGCTTCTTTCTGCATGGGCACGCCTCAAGTCCCTTCTGCCATGCTTGGAGGAACTTGGAAGGTACCCTTTATTGTCTGGCTAATTAAACTGTAGAAGCAGCCTGGCTCCCTGGATCATAATTTGGTGGACAACCACAGAAAGAAGCTGTTCGTGCCACACTGGACTTCATGGTCATGGGGAATAGAATGTTTTAGAGTTAAACCACTGGGATTTTAGGGTTTGTTTTATTCTCTGTAGCATAGCTGACCTTGTCTATTAGAGTTAGTATCGAAAATGAATAAATAATTCTTATTACTTAATAAGGAAAAGATGACCCAGTAAAAATGGCAGTACTTAATCTAGGTAATTCTGGGTAACATGAATTCTCACTAAACATGTGAATACATTCTCAACCTTACTTAGAATCAAACCCTTGCAAACTGAAACAGTAAGTTACGACCTCAAACTTACCAGACTGGAAAATTTTCAAGAGTGACAGTCTGAAATTTGAGTAAAGGTACCGATTACTGGAAATTCTCTTACACTACAAAAGAAAAATTACAGGGCTTCCCTGGTGGCAAAATGGTTAAGAATCCGCCTGCCAATGCAGGGGACACAGGTTCGAGCCCTGGTCTGGGAAGATGCCACATGCCATGGAACAACTAAGCCCGTGCGCTACAACTACTGAGCCTGCACTCTAGAGCCCGCGAGCCATAACTACTGAGCCCGTGTGCATTAACTTCTGAAGCCCGCATGCCTGGAGCCCGTGCTCCACAACAAGAGAAGCCACTGCAATGAGAAGCCCATGCACTGCAATGAAGAGTAGCCCCCACTCGCCGCAACCAGAGAAAAGCCTGTGTGCAGCAACGAAGACCCAACACAGTCAAAAATAAAATAAATAAAAGAAAATTACAGCTATATCAGAGAACATTTTGTGGGATATACTCCGACAACAACACTTCAGGATAAATTACCAAAATACTCAAATTACTTAGGTTCCTTTCACTGTCTTTATATAACAGCTGCACAGGACCATTTTCTCTGTGTCAAGAGAGGCTGAGTATTCTAAAGGATAGTCAAAAACTCACAAACTTTGGGAAGTTGACTGAATGTAAATGGAGGAAAAGTAATATTTATCCCAAGTTGTAGTTGAACAGTATGTATTAGCGTAGTGAGGAGGGAACAGGAGCTGCAGAGGAGCTGGGAGGATTTACCTTCACAAACACTGCCTGGTGTCAGCCCCAGTTCTAATGCAAATAGTGAAGTCGCACCAGGCTCCCTGGGCCACTGGATGAAGGGCCTCAGGCCAGTGACCCCGAACCACTGGCCATCGGGAGGCATTGGTTTTGGATGGAGAAGCAGATTGAGGGTTTTTGTATTTAATTAATTAACTAATTAATTAAATTATTTATGTATTTATTTATTGAAGCATAGTTGATTTACAATGTTGTATTAGTTTCTGGCGTACAGCAAAGTGATTCAGTTATATATGTATGTTCTTTTTCATGTTGTTTTCCATTATGGTTTATTACAAGATATTGAATATAGTTTCCTGTGCTATACAGTAGGACCAGGTTGTTTATCCTTTCTATATAAAATAGTTTGAGTCTGCTAATCCCAGACTCCCAATCTATCCCTCCTCTACCCACCCTCCCCCTTGGCAACCACAAGTCTGTTTTCTATGTCTGTGAGTCTGTTTCTGTTTTGTCAATACGTTCATTTGTGTCATATTTTAGATTCCACATCTAATTGATATCATATGGTATTTGTCTTTCTCTTTCTGACTTATTCACTTAGTATGATAATCTCTAGGTCCATCCATGTTGCTGCAAATGGCATTATTTCATTCTTTTTTAATGGCTGAGTAGTATTCCATTGTGTATATGTACAACATCATCTGTATTCATTCATCTGTCAATGGACATTTAGGTTACTTCCATGTCTTGGCTATTGTAAATAGTGCTGCTATGAACATAGGGGCCCATGTATATTTTTGAATTATAGTTTTGTCTGGGTATATGCCCAGAAGTGGGATTGCTGGATCATATGGCAACTCTATTTTTAGTTTATTGAGGAACCTCCATACTGTTTTCCATAATGGCTGCACCAATTTACATTCTCACCAACAGTGTAGGAGGGTTCTCTTTTCTCCACACTCTCTTCAGCATCTGTTATTTGTAGACTTTTTAATGATGGCCGTTCTGACCAGTGTGAGGTAGTACCTCATTTTAGTTTTGTTTTACATTTCTGTAATAATTAGTGATGTTGAGCATCTTTTCATATGCCTATTGGCCATCTCTATGTCTTCTTTGGAGAAATGGCTATTTAGGACTTCTGCCCATGTTTTGATTAGGTTGTTTGTTTTTTTGTTATTGAGTTGTATGAGCTGTTTGTATATTTTGGAAATTAAGCGCTTGTCAATCGCATCATTTGCAAATATTTTCTCCCAGTCCGTAGGTTGTCTTTTCATTTTGTTTTTGGTTTCCTTTGCTGTGCAAAAGCCTATAAGTTGGTTTTTTGTTTGTTTGTTTGTTTCTAGGTAAGAAGTGGATTTATTTAGAGAGAAACACACTCCACAGACAGAGTGTGGGCCATCTCAGGAGGTGAGAAAATGCCAAAAGCTTATACGTTTGATTAGGTCCCATTTGTTTATTTTTGCTTTTATTTCTATTGCCTTAGGAGACTGACGTAAGAAAACTTTGGTACAATTTATGTCAGAGAATGTTTTGCCTATGTTCTCTTTTAGGAGTTTTATGGTGTCATGTCCTACATTTAAGTCTTTAAGCCATTTTGAGTTTATTTATTTATTTTGGGGGGGTTGAATTGTTTTTAAAATTTATTTATTTTTGGCTGTGTTGGGTCTTTGTTGCTGTGCACGGGCTTTCCCTAGTTGCAGCGAGCAGGGGCTACTCTTTGTTGAGGTGCACAGGCTTCTCATTGCGGTGGCTTCTCTTGTTGCAGAGCACGGGCTCTAGGCATGCGGGCTTCAGTAGTTGTGGCTCGTGGGCTCAGCAGTTGTGGCTCGCGGGCTCTAGAGCGCAGGCTCAGTAGTTGTGGTGCACGGGCTTAGTTGCTCCGCAGCATGTGGGATCTTCCCGGACCAGGGCTCAAACCCGTGTTCCCTGCATTGGCAGGCGGATTCTTAACCACTGCGCCACCAGGGAAGCACTTGAGTTTATTTCTGTGTATGGAGTGAGGGTATGTTCTAACTTCATTGGTTTACATGTGGCTGTCCAGATGTCCCAACACCGCTTGCTGAAGAGACTGTCTTTTCTCCGTTGGATATTCTTGCCTCCTTTGTCGAAGACTAACTGACTGTAGGTGTGCGTGTTTATTTCTGGTCTCTCTATTCTGATCCATTTATCTATTTTTGTGCCAATACCATGCTGTTTTTATTACTATAGCTTTGTGGTATTTTCTCAAGTCTGGGAGGGTTATGCCTCCTGCTTTGTTCTTTTTTCTCAGGATTGCTTTGGTAATTCTGGGTCTTTTATGTTTCCATATGAATTTTAGGATTATTTGTTCTAGTTCTATGAAAAATGTCATGGGTAATTTGATAGGGATCACATTAAATCTGTAGATGTTTTTGAAACAGGGCTTAGTTCTCCCTTAGAAGTTGAGGCAAGAAAAATGCAACTTCATCCTTGCATCCAGCCTCTGGTTTGCAGATGTGAGTGGCCAGTGGAATGTGAGGAATTAAATGGAGACTCTTCTTCCTTTATGGATGCAGGTGGGTTTTGCTTAGCAATGAACCTGAACTGTAAAAACGGAGCAAATCACCAAGTGGAGAATCTTCTGACCCTGCTGGGGGTGTAGACAAGAGCCAGGAGCCGGCCAAATTCTCAGGGACCCATGAGATGGAAAACATCTGCCTTGGGAGACCATTAGAGAAACTCTAGATATACACCTGTACCCCAAACTTAACCCCTACTAGTTGTGTGTCCTAGATGCTGTAAGGGAATGATGTAAAGGAATGATGTAAGGATGATGTAAGGGAAATGCAGGGGAGTGTTGTGTGTCCTAGATGCTGTAAGGGAATGATGTAAAGGAATGATGTAAGGATAATGTAAGGGAAATGCAGGGGAGGAGAGTAGATAATTCAAGACCTTGTCTAGGCTAGTCTCAAATCGCTGGCTAAGACACTGCAAATATCCTTAATAAATATCAGATCTCCCAGAACTCCTGCCTTTCCTCCCTTGAGCAGTAAGGTGCCCCATCCCTGCCTGGATTTTGTTTTGGATTTGTTCAGTGCTGCAGGTGAGGCCTGGGAAGACAGCAGGGATTTCTTCCCTGGAATGGGCAAGCCTCAATTGCAAGCATTTTGTATGTAGCCTGATCAGCCCTGTGTCCTGCCACCCTGAACGCTGCCATCACTCAGAACTTTTAACCCCTGGGCACAAGAATGGGACAAGTAGTGACACCTCAATGTGAAGAAACTTCCCATCATGGGATAATTAACTGGTACCAACATAAGTTGGACTCAGACCAGCAGCTTTTCTATCTCAATGATAGAGAATTTACGAGGGAAATGGATGGCTCTGATGGTTCTACATCTGTGGGTCTTAACTTGATAGCGTTGGCATGTAAGCCCTAGGTTGTGGGTACTCAGAAGATTATCTCTGAGAACACGACTCTCCTGTTTCCACCTCTCTGACACACATTTCCTTGTTTTCTTGTTTCACACCAACTCTTGGGGCCTTCTCCAGTCCTCTAACCCTTTCTACCTCACCACTCAGACAATGAAAAGAAAGGTTTCAGAACAAATGTTGCCCTGTTAAAAAAAGAAGTCAGATACTAACCAGTGCAATTCAATTGTATGTTATGCTATGTTTTTTAAGATTCCAGAAGATTCAATTTTGTATTTACTGTTACTGTATCCATCCTGGTATTTTCAGGGATAAGAGAGTTCTCTGAATGCATCATGGAGATGAGTGAAAGCAAAGAGGAAACTGGTCTTTGACCTTCAGACAGAATAAAAGCTTCCAACTCACATCTACACTCAGGGCATCATTTTCTCTCTCTACCTTCAATTGTGTCAGTTAGTTCACTGTGCTTCTAGGATAAAGCGGTGGCAATTACCCTGGCTTTACCTTGTCTAAGCTCATCTGATTGGGAAAATAGAGAACCTGGTAAAAGAGACACCTCCAAAGAAAAGGATAATTACAGATAACACAAAAAGGTTATTAACTGATATTTCAAACATGAGTCACCTTTGACACATCCAAGTAGAAACATCCAGCAGAGAGTTAGAAGGTGGTGATGGGAGATCCAATCGCTCAGCCCTGGAGCCATGCGTGGGGACAGTTGGATGAATTCATTCACATACAGTCTATGAACATGTTCAACAAACTTCTAGATATGTTTTAGTTAATAACGGTTGGTTTCTAAGACTATGGGCATTTGCGAGACAGTGATGTCACCATGGGAATTGCCAGTGGGGACAAGGACGCCCCTCCTCCTCTGCTCATGCTTACAAGGACCCTGAGCTGGTCAACCTCCCACTGCTGCCCTGACCCTGCCATGGGCTCCGGGCTCCTCTGCTGAGCGAAACCCTCTGTCTCCTGGGGGCATAATTGTTACATAAAGTACAACTGTAAGTCCTGAGAACACCAAGCTCTCTCTGCGTTTTCTCTTTCCAGTGATTATTTCAATCATCTCCTCTTTCCATATTCAAATTCTGTCTTTTCCTGATACAGAACTCACAGAAGGTGGAGTCACGCAGTCCCCCAGACACAAGATCACAGAGAAAAGACAGGCCATGGCTTTGTGATGCGATCCTATTTCAGGCCACAGTATCCTTTACAAGGGGTCTGGAGCTACTGATTCTCTTTGAGGAAGAGGCTGAAATAAATGTTCTGTAGCTGCCTCAGAATCGATTTTCTGCAGAGAGGCCCCAAGGAGCAGACTCCGCTCTCAAGATCCAGCCTGCAGAGCTGGGGGACTCGGCTGTGTATTTCTGTGCCAGCAGCTTAGCCACAGCCTTGCACAGACCCTTCCTTCCTCTCTGTGTTGCTCACGGCAGCTCCAGACAGCCCTCCCCTTACTCCTCATTATGCAAGGGGATGAAGTGGGTTTGCAGAGATAAGCTGTGATGCATATAAATGGAGGACACACATTATTTCTTAAAACACGAGAGCTGAAATTGTTGTTTGAAAATAATTATGACTCAGGGATTAGAAGCGTTCTGTGGTGAAAACTCAAGAATCCCAAACTGAAAGTATTTGTCGCAGACTCAGCCCTCAGGGGCTAGTGATGGTTTTTCTCCTATAAAAATATGCAGTCACAAAACATGTCCAATAAACTTGAATAATACAGATGGCGATTCTATGAGTGTAGCAAACAGCAGGCTCGCTGAGGTTTCTTTCACCATCTGAATGATTCAAGTTGATATCCTTCTCTCTCTGCTTTTACCCAGGAACTTTTAGGCATCAAAGTCTCAACACAGAGTATGTGGTTGGAAAACCCTTTTTTCCCGTTTTTATGGAAATGTGTTGATAATAATGACGTTGGTGGTGGGATGACCATTTTAGCTATTTTATTCAGCCCTTTTCCAACTTCAAAGAAATATACACAAATGGGTATCCTGGCAACCAGTCTCAAATCTTAGCTCAAAACAAATTCTTACTCTGGAGTTTGTTACTGTAACCAACACAGCTCGACACTGCATGTTGAGGGTGTTTCAGCTGTTTGCCTTAGTACATTAAAATAGTTCCTTAGTGCATTAAAATATCCCTTTGCTGAGAATGTATCCTCTACTCTAACTTCGCCTGGATTCTCTAAGATAATTTTAGAAATCTTTCTGAAGCATTGGTTGGAACTCTTTGGAAAGCAGCTTACTGAGATTCTCCTAAAGGCATGGTCACTGGCCCTCAATCTCTGCTGGTTTCACTTCTCTCTTTACCCAACCAAGACTGCAAGTAATAATATACGTCCATTCACTCAATGCATATCTCCTCGACTGCTCTGTCCATATCCTGATCCAGCTGACTTGTCTGATAAAACCTCAGTCGTTGACGACCATCTCCTCACAGCATTTTTATTTGGTTCTTTTTCCAATCTCCTATGTCACTAATTCTCTAATAACAGTTTCCAAGATTACATCTTATCTCTTTAAACACAGGAGACAGTTGTCTTAGGGTGTGTCTGGTAATTTTCACATCTGAGATCTTTGTGGGACTATTTTTGTCGATTTTCTTTCTCTGCTGCTTCTCAGTCGTGATGTTTGTATTTTTATGGTGTTTGTATTTCTCCTCATGAATCTGGTTATCTTTGACTTTGTGCCAGGCACTAGATTTGTAGGAATAATTTTCATCTTGGATGGACAGATCATCGACCAGAGAAAGTTTTGCTTCTGCCAAGTATGTGGGGTATAAACAGTCCAGGGCTACCTGATTTGGAATTCAAGGCTTGAGGTGTCCTGGATCACCAAGAGAGAACATTGAGTTTCTCAATGTCCCACGTTTGGTACTTTCTGGTCTTTTACTGTTGTCCCCCTGGACTGTAAGTCAGTTTCACGAGCACTGAGTCAGGGAAGGCAATTGTCCTTAAGGGCAAAAGGACTGCTATGCTCCCCTCCTTAGATGCTCACCTCTCCAAGATTCCAGCCAAGAATCTCTCACTATATTTTAGACTTTAATTAATTGAAGGTTTTTTTTTTTAATTCTTTTCTTTTTTTTTTTTAACCCCCACATTTGTTTATTTATTTATTTTTTTGGCTGTGTTGGGTCCTCGTTTCTGTGCGAGGGCTTTCTCTAGTTGTGGCAAGCGGGGGCCACTCTTCATCGCGGTGCGTGGGCCTCTCACTATCGCGGCCTCTCTTGTGGAGCACAGGCTCCAGACGCACAGGCTCAGTAGTTGTGGCTCACGGGCCCAGTTGCTCCGCGGCATGTGGGATCTTCCCAGACCAGGGCTCGAGCCCGTGTCCCCTGCATTGGCAGGCAGACTCTCAACCACTGCGCCACCAGGGAAGCCCAATTGAAGTTTTTGATGTTGATTTTTTTTTTACCCAACTATTTAGACAGCAAAGAAGGGTTATCTTGAGTGCTCTCATTTATAATTACTGGGATTAAAGTCAAAAGAATTTTATTTGGAATTTTAAATAAAAACCAATTAATGTTAGATTCTTAGTCTGAGATTTCTTTGATATTTAACTTAAACGACATAGAGATGTTACACTTGAACTTTAATTTCAACCAGAGTATTTCTTTTAAAAACGTAAAGGGTATTTATAATCAAATTGAGACATCTATTTGTTTTTGTCATTTTTATTATTGGAGTTTTAAGTTTTTCTTTTTTTTTTTTTTACTTTCATTGCATACCCTCTGATGTTCCATTGGACCGTGTGGCAGGATGGGAAATGAAACAGGGAGTGACTCTGTAGACTTGATCACAGAGTACAGAATGGACTTGGAATCTGTTTCATTGCTATGCTGTCAGGACACATCTGTGCCGTTTTTCTGCGAGTATACTCAAGGAGCAGTTGCTGGAATTGGGAAGAATAACTGACATGTGTCTATTTTTCTCCTCTCCTTAAACCCAGTTTCCCAGGACAACACTTTATTTGACATTTCCCATTTTCGGGGACTTCCGTAAAGTAATCCTCCTGTTCTCATCTTCCTATTCCTTGCTGAATCTTCTCTATGGGAAGGGAAATAGATTATCTAATTTAATCTCTTTATCTTCTTTAGTCTCTCATCTTCTTGCCTTGTTCCTGGCTACCGAGCAAAGAGATAGATTCTTTGGTGTTTTCTCAACATGCACCAAGAATAGCGGAGGACTTTCTTATCCATAGAGGGTCGGCCTGCAGTTTGGAGGGGAGAGAAAGTGAGTTAAATTCTGATTCAACATAGTATTAGCCACAGCCCATTTGGTTTCACATCTGAGCCCTGTTATTTACCAATATCAAAACTGATGTTATTATCTCTGCCTGACTCTGACGTCTAACTCACAGGTGTTCCGTCTTAGGCCATAATAAGTCAATATTATTTACTGACCCTCTAACACCAACAAATCATGATACCCACACCCCCTGTACTCAATGGAACAACACACAACCCCCCTCATGTGCTGGGCAGACAGCATATTTGTGTTGCTTCTGCCCACCGGCCACTAGGAGACACTGTGGCTTCACTGTCATCTAGCATCTATGTGGCCTGGAAGGATGGCATTAAGGGAAACCATAGGGTTGGGTTTAGAGTTAGGGAGTTGCAGGTGTCTTGAATAATGGCTGAGAATGAAGGAAATAGGGACCAACCCTTCTTCCTCTGCTGTGTAGGTGGGTTTTGCTCTGAGCCGGCTTTGAATGGTAGGTATGCTTGCAGTGGGCATTCCTCCAAGTTTGCTTAAGACGTGGCTGCACAAGGAGCTGGGTGGTGAAGCTTGCACGTTCTGGGTTGGGAAAAGCAGAGAAGCAGTTTGAGGGTCACAGTAGCCTAGTGAGCCTGAACCAGGCCAGCCCAGGCCAGCCCACCGGCTCTGCTGTACCTAGAGTGTAGGGTCAGGAGAAGAGCAAGTGCTGTCCCCCAGGAGCTGACAACCACGGTGATACCACCAGCAAATCCACGTGTCAGGCAGGGGCTGGGGTGGATCAGGACAACAGAATTTCTCCCCGAGAACTTTTGCTGTCAGCAGGAAGATGCACGATGGAGTTTTGCCAGACTCCGATGTGTCTCTTGGAAGCAGATGAGGTCTGGCAGAGATAAGAAGTCTTTTGCCTGGGCTTCCCTTGGCCTGATTTCAAGTTCTTACTGTGTGATTAAACCTCGGTCTCCCCCTTGTATCTGGTATCTCGCTACGGCCTCTCTCACTCATGACCCCCAAGGATACTGTAATTTATTAGATTCCTATCGCTGCTCTAACAAATTTCCACACATTTTGTGGCTTAAAACAATACAAGTTTATTAGCTTACAGTCTTGAAGGTCAGAAGTCCAAAATGGGTCTAAGTGGGTTAAAACAAGGTGTCAGCCCGGCTGCCTTCCTCTGGAGGCCGGAGTGGAGAATCTGTTTTCTTGCTTTCTTCAGCTTCTGGAGGCCACCAAGATTTCTCCACTAGTGGGTCCTTCCATCTTCAAAGCCAACAATGATGGATCCAGTCTTTTCTCATGCTGCATCGCTGTAACCCTAACTCTTCTTTCTTCTTCCACATTTTAGGGCCCTTGTGATTACACTGGGCCCACCTGGAAAATCCAGTCTAGTCTCCCTATATTAAGGTCAGCTGATTAGCAACCTTAATTCCATTTAGAACCTGAATTCCTTCCCCCTTGATATGCAATGTGACGCATCCACAGTTCCAGGGATCAGGCATTGAGCTCTTTGGGGAGCCATCATTCTGTCTACCGTGTCTATAGGTACCAGGTAACAGGGAAGGAACAAACAATGACCTTTTATAAAAATACGATAACGGCCTCAGTTTTACATTCAGGGTCCAACAGAAACCAAGGGGACGGAGCCCACAAGGGAAACAGGTACCTCTGGTAACAAAATCCAGCTTGTAAACTATCTTCGCTTTAAAATTGGCATGTGCTCCTCGGGTTCAGAAGAGTCAGCAGTGTGTCTCTGTGCTAATCACAGAATATGGATTTGAACTGGTCCTTCTTCCTGGTCAACAAATAACTTGCTCGAACAACCCAGTAAACAGAAAGCTTCCCTCAGCTTTTCATAACCTCAACCACGAGAGGGAGTGGGTTTGTGGCAGCAGACCCCTTTCATAGGGAAAGGGCCCAGTGTTCATTTAAAAACATCGAGCTTTTCTAGGAGTAAGAATACAGTTTAAATCAACTCTAGAGAATCTGATTTGCAAAGAGAACGTGAAAATCATCTGCTTATTTCACGGTGGGGATAGAGAAATGAGGGAAATCCTATGCTACGGGCTTTGAGAATTTAATAGCGCTCAAGGTTAAATGAACCCAGAAAGGTCTTTCACTGCAAAAAAAAAAAAAAGAGCTTTCAAATTGAATCAGTTCTCCAGGTACCAGTTCGGTCCCTGAAGCCCTAACAATGCAGTTGCTATTCTCGTTCTTCCTGGAGAGCCCAGAGCCCACCTCCTAACTGATGGATGATTTGGAGTGTGATATGACCAGGAGCATCTAGCCACCAGTGAGAGGGATAGGAGGGTTCACAGAGAAGCTGGCTTGCAATGAGACAATTTAAACCTGGAGTTTGAGGTTCAAGTGGAAATAGTGGGCAGGCGCTAGCTAAGAGATTGTATAGAGAAGGCATTATGAATTGATAATATCAAAACATCTGCAGGGAGCCTCTGGAGGTGTAAATCTCTATCTTACATCAATTATAATTGAGTTCAGTCCCGCCTGATTCCTTTCCTGGAGATGCAGCCTTCTTCTCTGAAGGGAGCTTCTGAGTTGCGGCCCAGGGGGAGGGGGCAGGGGGTGGTTCCTTCAGTGGTGTCACTGACAAACACATTTGTGGGGATAAGCTGTCCCAAACGCACTTCTCTGCTCATTTCCACAGGGGCCCCGGTGTGGACAATTCCACATCGTTGTTCTCATCCTGCCGTGGGCATGAGAGCCCTCTGCTGTGTGGCCCTTTGTCTCCTGCGAATAGGTGAGTCCTTGGAATATTCAATGTCCTCATGTAGGGTTTCCTTATTGTGACTCCGATATTTTTCGTATTCTGTTTCCAAATTCTTTCACAGAGCCCACAGATGCAGGAGTCATCCAGACACCCAGGCATGAGGTGACAGAAATGGGACATGCAGTAACTGAGTTGTGAGCCGATTTCAGGCCACACTGCGCTTTACTGGTACAGACAGACCTTGGTGCAGGGATTGGAGTTTCTGATTTACTTCGTCAACCAAGCTCCTACAGATAAGTCAGGGATGCCCAAGGACCGATTCTCAGCTGAGATGCCTAACACATCATTCTCCACTCTGAAGATCCAGCCCACAGAACCCGGGGACTCGGCCACGTACCTCTGTGCCAGCAGCAAAGACACAGTGCTGCAGAGTCACCCCACCCCATGCAGAAAACCTCTGCTTCCGCTTCGGGCTCCAGCCCCCAGCCATCCTGAGTAAAAGCTCCTCCCCTAGAAGCACAGGGGGTCTGGTGTTCTCCTGTCCCTAGGGAAGGCAAGAACCGAATGTAACAAGCCATCACATTAGGAAACGTTTGGTGGGAAGGCAGTAGGGGCCTGGTTCCTGGCATTTCTCACAAATTTCTCACAGAGGGTGACAGTCCATGGCTAAGGGTAAATGTTACCCACTGAGCTGTCAATTTAAGATTGAGTAAGCATCAGACAAACCCAGTTTGAAAAGCATTCTACAAAATACTTGACCGGTGGTCTTCAAAAGCATGAAAATCATTAAAAACAAGAACAGACTGAGAAACTCTCATGGGTTGGAGGAGTCTAAGGAAACATAACAAATGCTATGTGGTATCCTGGATGAGATCCTGGAACAGAACAGTAGAAAAACCAGGGAAATCTGAGTTTAGCCTGTAGCTGAGTTATAGCAATGTTAAATTCTTGGTTTTGCGCAAAGTATCACGGTTATGCATGGTGTTAACATTAAGGAAAGTTGGGTGAGGGGTATAGAGGAACCGTAGAATCTTTACAGCTCATGAGAGATAAATTCTCCAGCGTTGGGTCTCTGGAGTCTCTACTAAGCCAGCTTGTCATGTTGCTGTTAATTGTACTTGCTCCCCGAGCTCAGAGCACTCAGACAGACCCAGACACAGCTGCTTCTCCTTGGCCTCCGTTCCACTGCTTCCTAAACATCAGGCGGGGCAAGGTAGGCTGAGCAGAAGCCTGCAGTGCAGAAGTCCACCCCCAAGGCTGGCCTAATGCTTCTCTGAGGCTCCCCTTCTGTCCCCTTTGCACACAGCCCCCAGATATGCTGGGGTCACACTGACTCTGCCATCGCTAGTTTCTGCGAGCTAACAAACACTGAAGCTTAACAGTGAAGAGAATGCCAGTTAAAGATTTATACACGAAGGATATAAAGTTGACTCATTAGTATTACAGGAAAATGATACCCACAGAAATTTCCAAACTGATGAGCAAGACATTTTGTATTGTGTGGTAGGCTGAATAATAACCCCCAGCTCCCCACCACCAAAGATACCCATGTCTTCATCCCTGGAACCTGTGCATGTTGCCTTAGATGGCAGAAATGGACTTTACAGGTGTGATTAAGTTAAGGGTTTTTTTTTTTGTTTGTTTGTTTTTTGCGGTACGCGGGCCTCTCACTGTCATGGCCTCTCCTGTTGCGGAGCACAGGCTCCGGACATGCAGGCTCAGCGGCCATGGCTCACGGGCCCAGCTGCTCTGCGGCATGTGGGATCTTCCCGGACCGGGGCACGAACCCGCGTCCCCTGCATCGGCAGGCAGACTGTCAACCACTGCGCCACCAGGGAACCCCTGGCACTCTTTCAAAGCTTTTTGAGGGGCTTTACTGTGAGCCCATAATTCGGGATCAAATCCGACAGAATCTTGCCATTCCCCCTTGGTTGTCCGTGAGTCTTAGGTACTCCTAAGACTGTACTTGCCTGTTTTCTGCCAGGCGATAGATCTCATTGTCCTTGGGATAAAGCAAAACCCAGACACGTGGCCCACTGCTTACATACCTGGACATTTTCTGGAGAGACTTTATATCCATATTCAGCCAAATAATTCAGAGGTTTAATGATAGTTTGTAGACACTTTTCATACGTGGGGTTCGCTATCAGCAACTCTTCCACATATTGGAGCAAGGACCCTTCATCTAGTGTTACGTCCTGGAGGTCTTTAACCAGCACTCTTCCAAAAAAATGCAGGAGAATTTTTAAGCCCCTGAGGTAAGGCTGTCCAGGAATATTGTTGGATTACCCATGTTTCTGGTCCTGCCATTCGACGGTGAATAGCTGCTGTGACTCTCTGCAGTAGGGATGCAAAGGAAAAGCATCTTTCAAGTGTGAAACTGACAACCAGCCATATTCTCCCAGAATAGTTGTGAGCAGAGTATACGAATTTGGGATCACAAGGTGCAGATCTTGGACTGTGTCATTAATAGCCCTGAAGTCTTGAACAAAGTGACACTCTGCTGAGTTGGGCCTTTTAACTGGGAGGATAGGGGTCTTGTATGGGGGCTTGCAAGATCTAATTGGTCCCGTTTTTAAGAATCTCTCAGGAATTGGCTATATTCCCTTCTGGGCCTCTTGCATCCGAGAATATTATTTTAGATTAGGTGTCCCGGCATCCTTTCTTAATGGGATTTGTATTGGCCTTACATTTTTGGCCTTTCCTGGGGTGCCACCACCCCATACTTTTGGTCTTTTCGTAGACCTCAGCGGGGAGGAAGTTCCATCTCCTTCTCTGGGTTTTCTATGAGAGCCATCTGTAGGTTTAAATATGTGTTCTGGTGGGACCCATACATCAAGATGTCCTGGCGAAAAAGTCACTTGAGCATTTAGTTTACAAAGGAGATCTCAACCCAAGAGAGACATAGGGCATTCAGGCACATACAAGAAACTGTCAGGTCTCCTAATTGACGTTCCAATGATTGTAAAAATGATCAGGGGTGGACTGAGGTGTTCTGTGTGCCATGTGGGTGTTTTAGCGTGGAATGGGTTGCACCCATGTCTACTAGAAGGTCAATCAGTTTGTTCCTCACTGTCAGTTTTAACTGGGGCTCTGGTGGGGATATTTGAATTGGGTGCCACAAATCCAGGGGAGCCCCTGGGCTGCTTTATTCATCATCTGAACGTTCCTCTCTCTCTACCATCTGGGAGGCCTCAACTCTTTTCTTTTCCTCAATCCTCTTTTTCTTCGGTCTGGGGCATCCCCTCTTCCAATGCTCCTCCTCTTTATAATACATGCATATTTCCTTGCCTAGTGATAGTTGCCTTTTCTTTTGGAATCCAATGTGGCAGCCAGAAAAGTGGCATTTCGGTTTTTTTTTAATTTTTATTGGAGTATAGTTGATTTACAATGTTGTGTTAGTTTCAGGTGTACAGCAAGGTGAATCAGTTATACATATATCCACTCTTTTTTAGATTCTTTCCCCATATAGGCCATTACAGGGTAGTGAGTAGAGTTCCCTGTGCTATGCAGTAGGTCCTTTTGAGTTATCTACTTTATATATAGTAGTGTGTATATGTCAATCCCAATCTCCCAATTTATCCCTCCCCACCCCCTTTCCCCCAATAACCATAAGTTTGTTTTCTACATCTGTAACTCTATTTCTGTTTTGTAGATAAGTTCATTTGTACCCTTTGTTTTTAGATTCCACATATAAGTGATATCATATGATATTTGTCTTTCTCTGTCTGACTTACTTCACTCAGTATGATAATCTCTATGTCCATCCATGTTGCTGCAAATGGCATTATTTCATTCTTTTTCATGGCTGAGTAATATTCTTTGAGTCTTCCTTCTTCTGCCTCTGTTCTCTGCTGTTAAATACCTGTAAAAGCAATGTCTACCAACTGAGAAGGATTCATTTCAAATGTACCATCTAGTTTCTGTAATTTTCTCCTGCTATCTGGGGCACGTTGATAAATTCATGTTTACCATTCAAGTGTTTTCAGGGGCCTCAGGGTCTACACCAGTGTAGTATTTATAGGTGCAGTATATTCTTTCCAAAAACTCAGAGGGGGTTTATTTTGTTTTTGCTGAATCACACTCTTTTGTTTTGGTGCCCCCCTTTCCGAAGCCCTGCCAAGACGCACTTACAGTAGTGCTCTGTTAAGAGCATCCCTCTTTCACTGGAGTCCCAGTTTGGTTCAGCAGTGGGTACTGCCGAGTGAGTTTTGGGTGTACCATTTGGGTCCACTAGGTGGAGCTGGTGTGCTACCTCTCTAGCTTTATCCGTGACCACCATCTTCTCATCGCCCGGTAAGCCTCATGTTGGGAATACAAATGTCTGCCTGTGAAAGCTGGCGGGTAGTGAAAATGCAAGTGAACAATTCTGTCATTTGAAAAGGATCCTTTCTATATGGAGGGTTTCAGTCCTTCCAGTTAAACAAATCTGAGGTTGAAAATGGACTGTGCATCCTCAAATACCCAGTTGGCTGGCCATTCTCATTGAGGCTCCCTACAGGATAATGGGAAATTGCCCTGCCCTGGAGGTGGCTCCGGGGCTAAACTGAGTGCCCAGTTGGGTCTTAAATGACCATACCAGACCACGTCGTTGTGCCCTAGGAACCAACACAAGATTTTCCAGTTGATCCTATAAGAAGGGACTTCCCGCACCTCAGTGTCAGGAGCTGGGGTATAGAAACAGGAGGCAATGGAAGGGATGGACATCAGTTGCATGAGGATGGTTAGAGCAGATGCAGGGACAGCCAGCATGGCCAGAGGAGGATTTAAGGTTTGCAGCAATATATCCTCACTCTCATTCCCTTCCTTGTCCTCCGGTAGAACAGATTTTTCTCTTGAGTTTCTTTTCAGACCCTCGTACCATAAGGTAGCAACTGTCTGACTTTTTCTCTTCCTGATGTAACAACGTAAATGCTTGCATGTAAGGAATCTCATCATTTCCCCCGCTCTTTCACAGAATAACTCTAACTGCAAGATTGTATAATAATTCAGAGAACCATTCAGACGCCACCGTTCCTCAGATGCCGATGAATAACGTGGCCAGACATTTCTGCAATTAAATGTCATCTGTTTCTGTCACAGGTTCACAGCTATAATCAGACAATTTTTCCAAATGCGACCAGTGAGTTTTCTTTAGGGATGGATGAAATGTTTCCCATCTTTTAAAAAACAGAAAGGCAAGAAAAACAAAGCACAAGTGGTGCTCCCAAAACCAAATGCTAGCATCTAAAGAAACAAATGAACTGGTTCACAAATCAGGTAGAATCTAACAACTATTTACCTCTTCGACAGGGTACCCCACACAAATGCAAAACAAATGCGCTTATTCCAGACAGGGAAAGCCCGGGGTGGAGGGGAAGGGAGTTTTTGCTTGTACACACCGAAGTGACTTGCCATACTGCACGGAGACTGCTGACTCCCAAATGTCAAGTGTTTGCTCCAGCTGCTAAGCGCTAGGGCAACTGATGCTACTCTGAGGACTTTTGAAGGAGGATCCCCAGGACAAGAGGTCCTGGCTGCTGCTAGGGCCCTGCCAAGCAAAATTCCCTGACCAGGGCCAGCTGGCCACGAGCAGCAAGATTCCTGGCTGGCTTGTCAAGTTTCATTACCAAGTCCAAGCTCGTACTGCCCCATGCACCACAGGCCAGTAAGTCAAGAGACAAGGTATTGGGGCAAGAATAGCGACTTTATTCGGAAAGCCAGCAAGACGACAAGATGGTAGACTAATGTCCTGAATTTTGCAGTAGAATTCAGGCTGCTTTTATGCTAAGGAAAAAGGGGAAGCCGGAGGGTTTAATAATAAAGGGTAAAGGCAGATAGCAGACTTCCTGGAGCCACCTGGCCTTCAAGGGAAGCATAACATTTCTTTGTTCTTCTGCTTGTTCACAAGGCTGCATTACGAGGCTTCTGCAAAACTCTGGTACATCTGTCAACTAAAGAGACTAGACGTAGCCCTGCGCAGCGGCCACGTAGCCCTTAACTATTTGATGGTCTAGTTCAAAAAAGATGATGAAGACGGCCTTGAGAGCAGCTTAATCCCAGAACTTGTGCGTCCCTTGCTGCTTATGTGGAAACGTTTCAGTGAAACCACCAAATATATTGGTCCCGTCTGACTCTGCTGCATGGCAGTTGACTTGGCGTACATCTAGCCGAAAAGGGGAGCCAGAGAAACATGAATATACCAGAGTTGCTCAGTTTCCAACTTAAGTTACATTAACCAACTTAAAGAGGTTCGTAGTATAGCTTTCCTTTGGTAGATATGATGTCAAATAGATGGAGGAACTACGTCATTTGCAGTGCTTGTCTCGGTTTAGAATATAGGATTCGAAAAAAAAAAAAGAATATAGGATTCGAAGATCTTCCAACACTGTACTAAAAACATTTCAATAAAATCACGCTCCTTCTTTCAAAAAAAAAAAACAAAAACTTCAAGTTGTTAGCAGTTATTTTTACTTTACCACTCTTATCTCTGCTTATTCGCAAGGTTTCTAGGCTGAAAGCAAACTTATCTACAACAAGTAATAGCCATGATGAACCTGGGACTGTGGGATGGGGACTTTCTTAAGGGAACTTATTTGGGCACAAGCAACATTTCTCTCATGTTTAACTCTTGATGTGCAGGGCTAAAGTAATAGAATACAGGGGCCAAAGAGTAAGGGAGGCAGTGTCAACCTGATGTTAATTCTGTTCCTCCTCTGCTACAGATCTGGAGCAGTAACTATGGCAGCGATGGGATTAAAAATAAACTCTGCTTTCTTGGGTGACCAGAGCACCTACTATGCTCCCATAGTAAGCAAACGTCACCATAACGAGGAAGGTGAAAACCCGTGGGCCAATCATTTCCAGGCTCTGGCCTGGAAATGTGGTGGTACCACCCATCCGGACCAGACAAAATGCAGAGTTCTGGGGAGAGAGGCACAAGGGGGGGTGGCAAGTGATTCAGATCTCTGTTCTTAATCTCCTCATCTGCCATATTAGGGAGCCTGTCTTGAATATCTCCAGGATTCTATCCAACTATCCTTTCTGGCCTTATGACAGATTCCACCCATTAAGACAGGGGGAGCCCCAGAGCTAAGTTTCTTTCCTCATTTGTCTGTGCTCAGAGCTACAAGGAGACCCCCTTTCCACTATGGGCAACCAGGTGATCTGCTGTGTGGCTCTTTGTCTCCTCGGAGCAGGTGAGTCCTGGGTTCAGGAAGCAAGTTCCTGTCCCAAAGGGGCTGAGCTCCAGAGCTAAGCCTTTCCCTCATGGCAGCAGCATTAGACACCCTCTTGGGCCGTGTTCCCAGAGCCACTCCCTTTCTTCCATAGGCACTGTGGATGGCAGGGTCACTCAGACCCCAAAATACCTGTTCAAAGTGGAAGGACGAGATGTGACCCTGAAATGTGAACAGGAGTTTGATTACGACGCCATGTACTGGTACCGACAGGACCCAGGACAAGGGCTGAGACTGATCTACTACTCTCAAGTTGTAAAGGATGTTCAGAAAGGAGACATAGCTGAAGGATACAGTGCCTCCCGGGAGAAGTCACTGTTTCCTCTCACCTTGACATCGACACAAAAGGACCAGACGGCTCTCTATCTCTGTGCCACTAATATTGACACAGTGAAGCAAAGCCACCTCCCCTCTGCACATAAATGCGGCCCAAGCCCTGCTTCCCCACCAGGTGGCGGGGCTTTTCTGTTTTTAGTACCCTGGTCGGCCCCCTTTCTTCCTGCTCAACCAAGCAGCCACAGCAGCTGCTACAACAGCGCACGCTGTGGAATTGGCGCCATCACAATTCAGCGATCCACTAAGTTGATGTTTAAAATTACATAAACCTATTTATCCATATCTACCTACATCAGAGAGAGAGGAGAGGGTAATTTCACAACCCAGATTTTTTTTTTTTTTTTTACCAAATACTGGAAAACAAAAAATGAACAGAAAATGGTCCCTTCCTTCAGAAAGATAATAAAAGTCTAGTGGGGAGAGAAATGTGTAGAAACGTACTGTAATCAAGCATCATAGAATGTGTGCTTTCATCAGAGGTATTAGTGGAGTGCAGGAAATAACACAGTCAGTTCTGTCTGTTGACATCAGGAAGGGCTTCAAAGGAAAGGCAAAATGTGAGATGAAACTCGAATGTGAGTAGGATTTCACCACCAGATGGAAAAACACCAGCATAGTGATACAGGCTTAGGGAACTATGGCAGGAGAAAATCACGAGATAAAATAGGGAAAAGATGCTCACCACCTCCTCCCCGGAATATGGCAATAGGAGAAAATTTGGGAAACTGGGTGGAGCAACGTTATTAAACAAAACTGGGCTTCTAGTTCTAGTGGGCCTTCCTTGGATGTGTGCGTAGAAATACCTACCAGGCTCTTGTAAATGTAAGCTTGGCACTTAGAAGAGTCAGGCTTCAGAGAAATGTTTGCATGACTAATAAGCTGACAGGTGGTCAGTATTATTTTGCAAATGGTCTTCATATTTTGTGTATATTTTCTCCTTTTGTGGTCTGCCACCAATCTATGAAATTAGAAGGCAAGTGTGTTAATTCTTGGGACTTCATTTTGTCACAAATATTTAATCACATAGTTCTGTTTCTAGAAAAGATTGACAGTCCATGTTATTCAGACTAACCCTCCCACCGCATACAGCTAAAAAGGCTGTATTAAACATATTTTTAAATCATTCTTGGAAGCATTTAAGAGTCCCAGTCTCCTCGGTGTGACCCTGTGTCTCTTGGGACAAGCAATTTTGGGGAACACGTGGGGAGTCCCTGACCATTACGTACAAGCCTTGGCGCCAGGCATTTTATTCGGGTTCCTTCTTGAATTTTGTGTTAACTTTGGCTTTCTTCTCCCATATATTCTCCCACATATTCACACTAGCACCAAAATACTGAGAAACAGAGATGGAAAAGAGATGCTAACCCCTTGAATAGGATTTAAAACACTAAAATGTGACATGATGAGAATTCCAAGCCCTCACTGCAGCTAGTGTTCTCTGAAATAGTAAGGAGATAGTTGGGAATGGATGGATCTAAGATCCTTTACTTTGTCCAGACCATGCTCACAGATGCCTCCAAATCAGTCCTCCCCTGAGCTAGCTGATACAGTGATAGACCGGTAGGAGACACAGCCCCTCGAGCTCTCTGCTCCCTGTGTAGAAGCCATGCTCCAGAAATCCTGGGAGGGGGTGAGGCTATCTGTCCAATGAAAGAAAGGAAATTAAAGGGAGGACAGTCAGAGATAGGTAATCTTAAATGTAAAATAGATAGTAGTGGGAAGCAGCCGCATAGAACAGGGAGATCAGCTCAGTGCTTTGTGACCACCTAGAGGGGTGGGATAGGGAGGGTGGGAGGGAGACACAAGAGGGAGGGGACATGGGGATATATGTATACATATAGCTGATTCACTTTGTTATACAGCAGAAACTAACACACCATTGTAAAGCAATTATACTCCAATAAAGATGTTAAAATTTTTTTTTTAATTTTTTAAGAGATAGGTAATCTTGTTTTTCTTTATCTTGGGCATAACCAGAAAGGATACGGATTTCTTCCCGTCAGTGGAAGAATTTATGAAACAAAGCAGGTGGACTTTACTTGATTTTAAAACGTCCACTCTAAAACTATTGAAACATTTACTTTTTCAGAGTGGTCCTAGTACTGAAAAGAACTCTTTAGTTGTGAAATTTTATAATAGCCCCCATTCCCATAACCAAGTTGTAAAAGAGTTACTGTATGAAATGAAAGTCAAAAAAGTTAAAGTATCACTAAATGCTTTCTTAGCAAGTTTTAAGAAGCCATTGCATCTATCACCTAGGAAGAACAATTTATGGAAAAATAAAATCCAATTTCTGAATTTAAATATACTGGAAGCAATCAGTAGTAAATTAGGCAAGTCAGAAAACCAATTTAACTGTACACAAACTTAAGAAATATTCCAGAATTTTGAGGAAATAGAAAAGGATATGTGAGAAAAACATACTATCCCAGCAGCTTTATTCGTGACAACCTCAGACTGGAAAACACCCAATAGTCCATCAACCATGCAATGAATATATAGAGTTACACTTAGTAATAGGATAAAATATAGCAAAAAAACAAATATGATTTGCACAATCATGGATGACTCTCATACACATAATCTTAAACAAAAAAGAAGCCAGAGTACAGACTATAATACAAAGTTAAAATTGTGGCTACATTTGAGGGCATTTTTAATTTACTTGGAGAGAAGCATGAGGGAGGCTTCTGGGGTTCTGAAAATGTCCTATATCTTGATCTGGGTGATAGTTATATATTGGGTTGGCCAAAAAATTCATTCGGGTTTTTCCAGAGGATGTACTCATTTGTGAAAGTTCACTACGCTGTACACTCAAGATTTGTGCAGTCTGTTATGTGTACTTTATATCTCATTTTAAAAGCTTAGAAAAACAATGATAACAACAACCACTTCAAACTATGGTGACTTAAACATGTATTATGTCTCATGATCCTGTGGGCTGAGTGGGCTCGGCTGGGCAGTTCCCACTTGGGGTGTCTCATGCAGTCACGATCAGGTAGTCCCTGAGGCTGGAGACACCTTAAGGCTCAAGTTACCTGCACATCCAAGGTGGCTTCTTTCCGCACATGCCTGATCCCTCGCCTGAGGTGACGGGAACGGCTGTGGACCAGCCTGGCATGTCTCTCTTTCTACATACAGCCCCTCAACGTGGTCAGGTGAGTTTCCTCACAGCATGGTGGCCTCAGGGTAGTGAAAATGATTACCTAGTGGCTGGCTTCCCCGAAAGTGAGAATTCAAGAGACCCAGGTGGGATCTACAAGGCTACTTATGACCCAGCTTGGAAAATCATAGCATCACCTCCATTCAGGCAAGCCCAGATTCAAGAGGAAGGGACTTAGAGGAATGTGGATACTGGGAGGTGTGCTTCCGGGGCACGAACCCGCGACCCCTGCATCGGCAGGCGGACCCTCAACCGCTGCGCCACCAGGGAAGCCCGATCTGGTGCCCTCTTTGAAGAGTAGCTACCATAGTATGAAAAATTGATACTTCTGATCCTGTCCCTCACTGCCTTGGACCAATGACGACTTCAGAGCATAATGACAGCTGCTTCATTTGCAAATACTGTTTTTGAAGTCAACTCTAATCAAGAACTATAACACGAAGAAAATTCTGGGAAATTTGTTTCCTCCTTAGTTAAGTAATATAAAACACTGCAGGTATATACCTAATGGCTGGTGGTCCTCAAAAGGAGTAGAAAGATTGTCTTCTGATCCAGGAGCTTCCGGCCACTTCATCCCATGTGTCATAATATTGTACCAGAAGTAACCCATTACAAGCACATTCACCTGCTCTTTGCAGAAAAAGTAGTTATAATGGGAGATGATCCCATTCTAATGTGATCTACCCCAATCATAAAAAAGAAACCAACCACAAGCGCACGTCAGATGGCCTTTAATACATATATCAGTATTATGTGTATAGTAATATGTAGTATGCAGTAATTTCCATGATAAAAATCTATGTCACTAGAGTACTAATACAATTTGATGGATCAAATTCTAATTCCACCTTTTTAAGTTACCCATTCCAGGTAAAAAGAACTAAATATTAAATGAAAACACAAGTAGGAGGTTGTTATGAAAATGAAAGTATACTGCCTTGGAGAAAAATCTTTAACCTCTTTGAAATTGCTATACATTTCCAAGCCTGAGCCATTTAGAACATATTCTAGCATGTTCAAAACAGAAATAATTCCCTAGATCTCCTATAAGCTATTTCCATTGTCCAATGCTTAGCTTACGACCTGTATCATGATGAAATAGCTATAAATTATCCTCCTAGCCTCCACGTTGATTTACACAGACATACAGACTGTAATAAATAGATATGCTTAGTATTAAGTCCATCAGTATGAGGGGCTTGGCATAAGACAGTCATGAAATACATACTTCTTTGAGAAGATGAGGAAGTGTCCTTATCAGTGTGAAGAAACATTGAGCTTCTAGTCTAGGATTTCTTATGTTCAGCCATAGTTCTAGTGATTAACATAGTTAATCACTCATTCTAGTGAGTTGTCTTGGTTACTTTGAGGATATGTTATAGAAGTAAAGAATTAACTATAATGTCATTTACTACACAAACATATAGCTCTTTCCTTATATAAGACTAAGAAACTGAAGTCATTGCAATGATCTAGGTCTCAATTTATGTTCTATAAAATTGGGAGTTGAGTTAGAACATCTCTGAGGCCCCTTCCAGCAATGTTTGTATGGTTCTTTGATATTCAGAAAGAGCGATGGATCCTGCATCATTGGCAATGATGGCCACCAGGAGGCAGATTTGAGCATCTTTAGGATTACATAAACAGTCGTCCCTCCTTCTAGGGGTGGAAGAAGGAAGATTGAAGAGCAAGGTCCTACCTCTCTTCGGAGACGTGTGGTGTGAGGCTGGGTCCTGAAGATGTTGGTGTTTCTGCTGCTTCTGGGACCCAGTACGGGCCTTATTATCTGAGTAGTTTGGGCAAGTGTGCGTGTGTGTTGGCATGAGTGAAGTGACAGCCAGAGATTGTGGGTTTTTTACACTGATCAAAATGAGAGGGAACATCCATGCTCTCTGGAGCTGTAAAGGGTGAGGTGAGAAGTCGCCAGTCAGGGGAGACGGGGGATTAGGATAGGAAGATTTCACAAAACAAACAGGATTCTCGGGGAGCTGAGAGAAAGGTGAGCGAGCGTGGCTGTGATTTTTCTGCCTGTGGTCATGTCTGTCTGTCCTGCTGGCCTCTCATCTCCTTGACCTCTGTCTCAGCAGGCTCTGGGCTCAGTGCTCTCGTCTCTCAACATCCCAGCAGGGCTATCTGTAAGAGTGGAGCGTCTGTGACCATCCAGTGCCGTTCAGGGACACTTCAAGCCACAACTGTGTATTGGTATCATCAGTTCCCAAAACAGGGCCTCGTGCTGATAGCCACTTCTAATGAGGGCTCTGATGCCACATACGAACAAGGTTATACCAAGACCAAGTACCCCGTCAGCCACCCAAACCTCACATTTTCATCTCTGATGGTGAGAAATGTGCATCCTGCAGACAGCAGCCTCTACTTCTGTGGTGTCAGAGACACAGCGCTGGGCAGAGATGAGAGACCCAAACAAGAACCTTTGTAACAGCTCCCACCCCCGACCCCACCAAACCCATGGAGCCCCGTGGAAGGAGGTGTGGAGAGAGAAAAACCACAGCCTCTCTGACTGAGTCAGCTGTGATCGTGTGTATGCAGAAAGAGAGAGAAAATATCTGAGTACGGAGTGTGGAAAAAGCATGGTGTTAGAGAGCTAGCCATATGGGAATGGAGCTGGTCCTATAAATGGCCAACCAACCTGGAAAGTTCCCTGGGCTGAAAATTACAAAACCTGGATTTTTCTTCTGACTCTGCCATATGTTAATCATATCTTCTTAGATAAATCAACACATAATCCTATAGGCACATCTCAAAGTGCTTCTATAATGCACTGTGTATTTTTATAATAAACTCTGGCATTTGTCTCTCCAAGAAAATTCAGCACTGTCTTGTCACCGTCCTAGGCCCTCAAGATAAACAGAATCATTAGGAGGCCAAGTAGAGATGTTCACTCTTGAAAGAATTCAGGGATGTGCTATATATAGTATTGGGGTTGATGAATAAACAGGGTAGGACTGCATGGGGTGCACCCCTTAAACCCAGGTACAGAGCATGCCCCGAACCTTCACAGGGAATGTGTTTCTGTCTCTCAACAGAGGTGTCAGAGGGAAGAGAAGACAGAGTAAATAAGAAAGACTTCAGACAACAAGTCTTGTCTATAAAACCAGAAAGTTCTGTCGGAAGCCACAAGATAGTAAGTGGAGCAGTGAGTGTAAACCCCTCAAAAAAATCCCTTTCTAGGAAAAATCACACATTGACCACAAATACTGTATGGCCCGATAAAAAAAGCAAAAGATATTAACATACACTTAATAGAAGAATCATCTATGATCAATAAACACATGAGGAGATACTTGACCCCACTGGTGATCAGGAAACATGAAGCAAGATGCAATGATATGTAAGCTGATACCCATTTGATTAGCAAAGAAATATAAACTGTTAGAGGGGGTCTGGATCCACAGGATTCCTGCTGTGAGCATAAGTGATGCAAACAATTTGGAAACACTGGCATTAACTCATATAGTTGGTCATTCCTTTATTCCATGACCCAACAAATCCACTACATCAAGGGATGTGCTAATCACGCAGCAGACATAAATAAAAGTCTGTTCTCAGCAGCACTGTTCACGATAGCAAAACATGCAACCAAGGCGCCGATGCATTGACGAGAGAGCGAATGAGTAAACTGTGGTATGTTCACGCGGTGGGAAACTACATACGCCCGTCAGAATGAGTGCACTACAGGGATGAGCAATTCTATAGGTAATCTTAATACCAACTACAAAAACTAACCCTGGTAAGGTTTTGTAAAGCATGACACAGTTTTTATAAAGCTAAAAACAACTGAATCAAGAAAATGATTTTCACAACCTCAAATATATTCGAAAAAGATTACATTAAAAGTAAAGCAAGAAACAGCTGTTGCTGGAACTGGCTTTTACAGCTCATGAGGGCCCATTGTACAACGTCTTTCCCAACTTTAATGTCAGTGACATCATGCTAATAGCTTGAAATCGGCCATAGTAGGGATGTTTACACCACAGTAATCAGCAGACACCACAAATCAGGGCTTGTTGTATTTTCCTCCAGAGAGCTGGTTGTCAAACATTTACCAACACACAGTGGCAAGGGAGGGTGATGACCCAAGTTCAGGATGATGTTTAATATGGAACTTGGATGGGGAGTGGCAGGAGATGGGATGGGGGTAAACCACATAGTTTAAATATTTAAATATTGTCAAGGTCTACCTTGCATATCATTGGATGAGTGGGGCAGATGTTTCCTAATTGCC
>NW_020174578.1:2022958-2103593 GCF_003031525.2 Neophocaena asiaeorientalis asiaeorientalis | reverse complement strand
CAGGCGGACTCCCAACCACTGCGCCACCAGGGAAGCCCCTCCCACTATATTTTTAAATAAATAAATAACATGCATCAATAAACAATTCCTGTGTGTTATGAGCCAAGGGTTAAGACTAATCAAATCCTATGTATATGCGACCAAAAATGAGAGAAAAATAAAATAACTGAAGGGATTACAGTTTGTGAAAGAGCAGGATGAAGGACATTATATAGTGAGAACCAGGGAGCGGGTGCTTAGACACCAAGTGTGAAAATGAAGACATGAAGATAAGACCTTGTCCCTGACCAGGTGGAACTGAACAGAAAAAATGGGAACCAACTCAGCAATGGACATGCTGCCACTTTATATCTACATGATGACCACGCCCATTTGTTACCGTGATTAAATACCCCACATAAGTTCAGTCACCTGCCCTCAGACTTTGTTCATTTCCCCTGAAACCAGGGACCTATTTTAGTAGCAGCCCCCTGCTGTGTCAGCATTTCCAGCCTAGAGAACTAGTAAAATATTTTTTAAATATCTCACTGCTTCCTTCACCAACAGCAAGGAACAGATAAGAGCATTTTATGCTCTGGCATGAAACATAGTTAAAGTGATAACATCTCTATCTCAAGCTGTCATTTATTTCCTTCCTCTACATTAAGCGTAAGAGGATCATATTCCAATGTCAGTTAGCATGGATGGATGCTGCGTCCGAACTTACCTTTTCCAGTCCAGCTGACTATCAAGGTCAGCCTGCTGCTCACATGTGTTATTTTCGGGGAGAATGGTATATTCTGAACATGATAGTAGTACTGAATACAATCCAGTCCAAATTTGTGTCCTGTCCTCCTTGAAATAGGACCATGAAAATAAAATCCTACATTACCTCCAAATGTTTCGTGATACAAGTGGGAAGTTTTTTAAGTGTAATGCTTTGTCTTCGTGCTCTGAGTCTATATTCTACTCTCTGGGCTATGTTGTATTTGAAACCAAGTTAGCCTCTGAGAGCCAGTGACGGATGGAGTAAGAGATAGACTCTTATCTCCCCCTCCCCCCAATGCACACACACGCACACACACACACACACACAACAAAGGCACAGTGTTCTCCAGTAATAGAGAGGCCATGGAGAGAATTTCAGAGGCTTTGAGGGAGTCAAGAGCCTTTAAGTCTTCCATATCCTTGGAGATCACCATTCTGAATGTCCATTTCTTACTCAATACCCTACTTTACACATAAGAGATTGGCAAGGTTGTGAGTCAACTGGCATTGAACTTCAACATCTCACAAAAATCATTTCTGGAACTGGTTTACAAGACTCTCAACACAATTGCTGCAGTATATAATATGCATTAGGTGTCTGAAGGTGATCATTTGATTGGCTGCTTCCCTGGGTTTCCATTCTGCAACACGGAAAGCAAAGCAATCGGACACTTTTCAGTGATCAAGGGTCAATTTCAAATAGTGTCTAAATATCTTACTGTTTTTTTTATCTGTAATTCTCTCCCTGGTTCCATTTTTTAAAAATCAATTAAGATTCTTTTGTTTTTTTTAACACACATGGACTATTGACTGCTGGTGACGATCAGTTTATCCTCCCTTTGGGAAAGGTATGAGCGAAAGCACTAAAAATTATTCTTATATGCTTTACACCAAGATTTGTGTGTCCTTTTACCAGAAACATTACTTTCTCCTCATTACACAGGGGGCAAAAGATGTTTGAAAATATCCTTAGAAAGATTTTAGTCTAAGTTATTACTGAGGAACCTCAACATATATGATGTGGAATTTAACATAAAATTGAGTAGGAGCCATTGAGGTTTCCTTACAGACAATTTTTAAGAACAGTTTCAGGTTCACAGCAAAACTGAGCAGAAGGTACAGAGAGTTCTCATGTACTCCTTGCCCTGCCGTTGAGGTTTTAAGTGTTTGACTTCTGTAGTAATTGTTGTTTGCTGTTCTGGCTGTGTGTGTGTGTGTGTGTGTGTGTGTGTGTGCACTGTTTTGTTTTGTTTTGAATTATTCTGGCTACAGTGTGAAACAACAATGGGCAGTGTGGAAAGGATGAAGCAGAGAATAGAGTCAGCCAATGCCATCGCCCAGCCAGGCGATAATGAAGCTATAGGACAATGACGGTGGTGCTAAAATACGGGGAAATGAGAGATTTAAAACGTAATTAGGAAATAAAATCAAAGGATGGGGTAATTGATTAGACACAAGAGGCAATATATAGGGGGGATGGTTGTGACCACCAGCCAGATGGTTAGGAGGACCCAGTGGAAAGAAGGTCACGATTCACTTCACATTTGGGGTGCCTTTGAGACAGAAATCTGACCAGAAATATGCAGAAAGCAGTTGTATGTATAAGTCAGGGACTCAAAAAAAAGGACCTGGATGAAGGTAAAAATTCAGGACAGTTTCCATAATTGGAAGAATGAAAGTGTATATGATCCCTTGATGATAGAATATACAAAGAAAAGAGCAGAGAACTTAGGACAGAGACCTGAGGATCACCCACTCGCCTTGAATGTGGGCAGGAGGTTAAGGTTAATTATACTGGTCAACAACACCAATCAATGGGATTAGTGACTACTTGCGCAACTACGTACTAGTAAATCTCTGCAGTACCCCAGCAGGTCACCACATCGATGGCCGCGTGTTTCCTTGTTCTGCTCTGATACTTGGTGGCCCTGGCTGCGCGGTGTGGAACCAGCAACTCCCCACTCACCACGAAGGGGGTGCAGGCGCTGAGAGACCAGAGGGCATGTGAGAAATGTGCCCCTTTGACCACTAGGGGGTGATGTGGGTCTTTCTGTAAAACACCTCTGCGCATAAAGGGCAGGCATAGACCTTCATCTGACAAGATTTGTCAGATACTTGAGGGAACTCAGGTGAGCTCCTTTAGGTAGTGGTTTGGAACTGTGGGTAATGATTAGTCAAATCCATTGCACCTGCCTTCACTAATTAAGGTTGTTTTAAGACTTGCCTCCAAGGGGCACGTAGCCTAAATAAGATGTTTGCCTGAGTTATTTTCCAGGAAACTTCACATAGTTCAGCTGGGCCCAGAGTCAGCTGTGTCTAGTTTGAGGTGAACTTGTTAAGACTGGTGAGAAGCAGCGACCCTCCTTCTAGGCCTGCACAAGCGTCTCCTTGGTGACATTTTGACCTCAGAGGACCGAAGACTCCATGCTCAGATCCTGGTAAGCACTTCTGTTATGAACATGCAGAGGCTTCAGCTTAGTTACACCTGTGCAGAAAGATGGTTCGTGCACCTTTTCCCAATAATCTTTCCCCAAGCTTCCCGAGTGCCCCATGCTCTGCATACGTCAGACCATCCGGCTTCTTCATTCATGACCCTATAAATACCCAGTGCCCCTTACCTTTTGGGAGGTGGATTTGAGGTCTTTTCTCCCATCCTCTTGCTTGGTTGCCTTGAGAATAAACCCCTTCTTTGTTGCAAACATCAGAGTCTCAACATTTTGGCTCCCTGGCTTAGGGCAAAATGAACCTCGTTCAGTAACAGTTGCGAGAATGATTTGCAGATATCCTGGGATGCTAATACGTCCTTAAAATGGGATCTAATCTTCCACTTTGTAATGACCATAGCATGTACCACATATCCAGTACCTGTAGTTGTCCTAGTCAAACGTAATTGGTAAGTAAATGAATGCCACCACCATTTCTATTCCACATTGTGCTGAATTCCCAGCCCGTAGAACAAGAAAACAGGGTGAGAATGAGAAAAGCAGGGGAAAAAAGTGATTATAGACAGATGGCAAGTTTAGAAGACACAAAGGAATCTAAAGAAGCATTGCATTACATATAACAGCATTTAGTAAGTTAACTAAAATTAAAATAAAGTCAGTTTATTTCCATATACTAGCAACAAACAGTTGAAAAATAGATTTTTAAAGAGAGATCATTTACAAATAGTAACATAAAATATAAAATGCAAAACAACACGCAAATCTATTAGAAGATAAGCAATTAAGAAACTTATTAAATTTCAGAGGAAGGCATTTTAAATGTGAAATAAGTGAAGTTATATGGCATTATCATGAATAAGTGAAACTAATACTAAAAGCATTCCAATACTGCACTATCACCTACGTATTCAATGCAGCCCTAAGCAAAATCACAAGATATTTTCATGAAATTTGACAAAAGTAATCAGAAATTTAAGTGGAGAAAGAGGAAAAAACACTCAAGATAATATTAAAGAAGTACAAAGTGACGTGAATTCCCCGTCTACTCATCAAATTATTTTAATTATTATCAATTATTTTAATTATTATCAATAATATTTTAATTATTTTAGGATAATTAAAAAGGCATAAATAAATGGACAAATGAAAAATCATAGGTTTAAAATAGCACCATGCATATATAGGCAATTAATATATGGCAGAGCTATCATTGCAGGTATGTACGGGAATAATGCACTCACTACACAAGTTCTTCTGGGACAAGTGGTATCCACAGAAGGAAAAATTAAAATCTTTCTCACAGCAGGCTGAAAAATAAATTCTAAGACGATTAAATGCTTAAATGCAACATTTAAATTATTAACTATTTTGTAAATAATATGGTAGTACATTTTTATGAACTTGAGCTATGGGAACATTGCTTATAAAAAATTAAAGAATGCATATCCTCCCAAAAAGGAACGATAGACTCTACTAAATTAGGAATATCAACAAAAACAATTACAAAGAGTAAAAATACAAGCAACAAATTGAAAAGATATTAGCAAGATATATAAATGACAAAGTTTGGTACCCAGAATATACAAAGAACTGTTACAAATAAATGATAGCTAATCAACCAGTGTACAGAAAAGCACTAGTGGCCTATAAATATACAAAGTATCAATCCCTTTAGCAATCCTAAAACCGCAAACTGAAACTACAGTGAGATACCATTTTAACCTAATACACTGGCAAAATTAAAACATTAGTAAGTGCCAAAAGAGCCAATTGAGTTCATGAACTGTTGGACTACTTTTTTAAAAAACATCTTTATTGGAGTATAATTGCTTTACGATGGTGTGTTAGTTTCTACTGTATAACAAAGTGAATCAGCTATACATATACATATATTCCCATATCCCCTCCCTCTTGCATCCCCCTCCCTATCCCACCCCTCTAGGTGGACACAAAGCACCGAGCTGATCTCCCTGTGCTATGCGGCTGCTTCCCACTAGCTGTCTATTTTACATTTGGTAGTGTATATATGTCCATGCCACTCTCTCACTTCGTCCCAGCCTACCCTTCCCCCTCCCCGTGTCCTCAAGTCCATTCTCTAGTAGGTCTGTGTCTTTATTCCCATCTTGCCCCTAGGTTCTTCATGACCTTTTTTTTTTTTTACTTAGATTCCATATATATGTGTTAGCATATGGTATTTGCTTTTCTCTTTCTGACTTACTTCACTCTGTATGACAGACTCTAGGTCCATCCACCTCACTACAAATAACTCAATTTCATTTCTTTTTATGGCTGAGTAATATTCCATTGTATATATGTGCCACATCTTCTTTATCCATTCATCCGATGATGGACACTTAGGTTCCTTCCATGTCCTGGCTATTGTAAGTAGAGCAGAAATGAACATTTTGGTACATGACTCTTTTTGAATTATGGATTTCTCAGGGTATATGCCCGGTAGTGGGATTGCTGGGTCATATGGTAGTTCTACTTGTAGTTTTTTAAGGAACCTCCATACTGTTCTCCATAGTGGCTGTATCAATTCACATTCCCACCAGCAGTGCAAGAGTGTTCCCTTTTCTCCACACCCTCTCCAGCATTTATTGTCTCTAGATTTTTTGATGATAGCCATTCTGACTGGTGTGAGATGATACCTCATTGTAGTTTTGATTTGCATTTCTCTAATGATTAATGATGTTGAGCATTCTTTCATGTGTTTGTTGGCAGTCTGTATATCTTCTTTGGAGAAATGTCTATTTAGGTCTTCTGCCCATTTTTGGATTGGGTTTTTTGTTTTCTTGATATTGAGCTGCATGAGCTGCTTGTAAATTGTGGAGATTAATCCTTTGTCAGTTGCTTCATGTGCAAATATTTTCTCCCATTCTGAGGGTTGTCTTTTCATCTTGTTTATGTTTTCCTTTGCTGTGCAAACGCTTTGAAGTTTCATTAGGTCCCATTTGTTTGTTTTTGTTTTTATTTCCATTTCTCTAGGAGGTGGGTCAAAAAGGATCTTGCTGTGATTTATGTCATAGAGTGTTCTGCCTATGTTTTCCTCTAAGAGTTTTATAGTGTCTGGCCTTACATTTAGATCTCGAATCCATTTTGAGGTTATTTTTGTGTATAGTGTTAGGGAGTGTTCTAATTTCATTCTTTTACATGTAGCTGTCCAGGTTTCCCAGCACCACTTATTATCATGAAAGTTTTTAAAGCAATTTTGAGGCATCACATACCCACAATCAAGTGCACCCATTTTAAGTATATATTTCAAAACACTTTGACAAGTTTTTACACCCACGTAACCACATGACAATCAAGACACAGAATATCTCCCCCTCCCCAAACATCTCCACATGCTATTTTACTGAGCTCTTTTTAACTTCTCTCAGCATGGCTTTGTATTTTTTTTTATCGAGCATGATGTCCTGCACATATTTTGTTGAATTTTTCCTTAGTGTTTCCTAAAATTATTTTAAGAAATGTATTATGAATACACGTTTTAATACTCATAAGGAATTTATGTATTAAAATGGTTTTTGCCAAGGCTTCACATTGGCCTACTTCATTTTAGTCTTTACATTTCTCAACTGATGTCTCAACTGAATAACAAAGCTCAACAAAGCTTAAAAGCTTTGAACAGCAAAGGAAACCACTGACCAAACAAAAAGACAACCTGCTGAATGGGAGAGAATATTTGCAAGCTATATAACCAATAAAGCATTACTATCCAATATATCTAAACAGTTCAAGCAACTCAATGTGAAAAACACAACAACCCAATTAAAAAACGAGCAGAAGACTGAAGAGACAATTTTCCATAAAAGACATACAGATGTCAATGGGCATGGAAGAGATGCTCATCATCGCTCATCAGAGAAATGGAAATCAAAACCCACAGTGGGATATCACCTCACGATTGTCAGAATGGCTATCATAAAAAAGACCACAAATAACATATGTTGGCAAGGATGTGGAGAAAAGAGAACCCTAGTACCCTTTTGTTGGCAAGGATGTGGAGAAAAGAGAACCCTAGTACCCTTTTGTTGGCAATGTGAATTGGTGCAGTCTCTGTGGAAAACAGTAAGGAGGTTCCTCAAAACACTAAAATTAGAGCTTCCATATGATCCAGCAAACCCACCTCTGGGTACATATCTGAAGAAAATGAAAACACTACTTTGAAAAGACACATGCGCCCCCGTGTTCATAGCAGCACTATTTACAATACCTAAGATATGGAAGCAACCTACATGTCCATCAACAGGGGAACGGATATAAGAAGATGTGGTATATACATACAATGGAATACTACACAGCCATAAAAAAGAATGAAATGTTGCCATTTGGTGGCTGCCAAGGTCAATTGGAAGGGGGAAATGGAGAGATATTAAATTGATATAAAATTTCAGTTATGCAAGTTTAATTCTAGAGATCTGCTCTAGGGCATACTACATCTGATATTGTGCCTATATTAACGATGTTAACAATAGTGTATTATGCACTTAACAGTTTAAGAGAGTGTATCTCACGTGAAGTGTTCTGACCAGAAAAGACAAAAGGAAACAAAGGGACACAAGGAAACTTTTGGAGGTGATAGATACGTCTATTACTTTGATTTTAGTGATGGTTTCATTGGTGTATGCCATCTCCAAACTCATTAAACTGTATGCGTTAAATATATACAGTTTTTGGTACATCAATTATACTTCAATAAAGCTGTGAAAAATGGATAAAAGGAGCAAAAATATCTAACAAGTTCTGCTTAAAAGAGTAACTTACGTATTAAAGGGACTTGGTTGGTTGGATGCTGGTTGGGCTCAGAGGGACGTGACAACTGCAGCTTAGTGAGAAGGAACCTCTCTTCCCATGTCCTCAAGGCATAGGAGCTCCTAAGTCTTCTTTCTAAAAGAAAGGCATAAAAGGCCTCAGCAACTACCTTCTGTCTCTGTGGCTCTGTTAAAGTTTCAAACTCATGGGAAAAATAATACCTGCTGGGATCTGGTGTCTCGGCCCTTATCTCAGCACACGGGCAGGGTATTATATGAACCCAGTTGCTACTTTTTATGACGCAGGGAGACCTAAGGGAGCCACAGAGCAGTTTCCTTAGAGAATGTCATGTCTACGATGACATCCTAAAGATGAGCTAGAGTTCATTAAGTGGGACCGGGGATAAAGAACCGATAAGAGCCATTAGCATGGTTGGAAGCAGCCTGTCAGCCAGCATTCCTTCTCAGAGTTCTACACCAGGGCTGCACTTCCGAGTGATTCTCATTCTCACTCATTACATCATTTCCTCTCTCTCTCTCTCTCTCTCTCTCTCTCTCTCACACACACACACACACACACACACACACACCTTTCTTCCAGAAAGTGGAAGCAACAGTGTCTGAGCCACCAGACTCCAACCAAGTTTCATCATAAAACTGTCTTTTATTACAGATGACCCCAGAAATAAAAAATTTTATCTACCAACATAACAACAGGTGATAAGAAATCATCTATGATTGTATTTTTATTTATCTAAGATTCTTGAGAAGAAATGATGTTCTGCAATGAACATCACAGCTCATTGAATAAGTTTCAGTTCAGCGCTGGGGAATGATAGCTGTGTTAGCTTACACAAGCCTATGTCAGTAAATATCTGAATTCCCTTGACATAGTATTAACTTCCTAAATCCTCTGGATTAAATAACAGATCCAGAAAGTAATAATAGCAAACACAAATATTGTGCTTTTTCTGTGTTAAAAACTGTTCTAAATTCTATATTTATATAATATTCACAATAACTTTTTCTTTTTTTGCGGTACGCGGACCTCTCACTGCTGTGGCCTCTCCCGCTGCGGAGCACAGGCTCCGGGCGCGCAGGCTCAGCGGCCATGGCTCACGGGCCTAACCGCTCCGCGGCACGTGGGATCTTCCCGGACCGGGGCACAAACCCGTGTCCCCCGCATCGGCAGGCGGACTCTCAACCACTGCGCCATCAGGGAAGCCCTCACGATAACTCTTGAAGTAGATACTCATTATACCCATTTTACAGATGAGAAAACCAAATCAAAGGGAGGTTAAGAGACTTGCCCAGGGTTACACAGCTGCTACTCGGCAGGGTCAGAACTCAAGCCGAGGCTGTCTCCCAAATCCCTGCTCTAATCCACCTCCATAAGGGGAGGGTGGGTTTAGGGCCCTTTGTTATTGCTAAATTGCTGGAGTAGCCACTATACCATCTCTACTGTACCAATTATAATAAATACAGAGGACAGAGAGAATTGGCTCTATTTTATAGAACAACATCTAACCTCTTCTTGTGTTGGGAGTTTGGTGGGAAACGGAGCAGTTGATAGACAGGCAATAGACTCTGAAAATTGTAGGCGTTTCCTTTCCTAGTTTTCATCACAATGAGTGCACAGGCACATGGCATTCTGAGCGTGACTTTGACCGGGAAATGGGGGATTCAGTATCCTCGCCATGTGGGCACTTGTCCATTTAGAAGGGCTATAAAGAGCTCTGTTAGGCAGAAGAGAGGATGCAAGTGTCTTGATCTCTCTTAGCCTTTGTTCCGCATGTGCGAAATCAGCTGTGACGGTCAGTCACCTTCTAGCAATTACCAATCCTGTATATTGAGCCAGGGGGAGCCCTAGCTCCCAGCCCCTCCCCTTGGCCTCTCTCAGAGTCTGTGTCTGGAGCTTTACAAATACCTAGTCCTTGCCATGGGTAGCTGGGCCTTCTGCTACGTGGCCCTCTGTCTTCCGGGAGCAGGTGAGCCCAACACCCAGACAGTAAAACCCAATCCTATAGGTGCAGATCCCCACTCCAGCACCCTCTTCTCGCGATAGTGGCAGGCTCTCTCCTGGACGTTTGTGTCTTTACCCCACAGGACCCATGGATGCTGAAATCTACCAAGTGAGATTCCTGCTCGCTGAGGCTGGACGGAATGTGACCCTGGAGTGTAAAGAGAATCTGACCTACAACTCCATGTACTGGTACCGGCAGGACCCAGGGCAGGGTCTGAGGCTGATTTACTACTCTACGGTTGTAAAGGATGTTCAGAGAGGAGACATAGCTGAAGGCTACAGTGTCTCTCGAGAGGAGAAGGGGCTGTTTCCTCTCACTGTGAAGGCGGCTCACACCAACCAAACAGCCTTGTACCTCTGTTCTGGTAGCGTCACAGTGGAGCACGGCCACAACCCACCTGTGCACAGACCCGCTCCAGCCCTGCAGCTCCCAATATAGCCTTTATCTAAAATTATTAAAAACGTCCCTTCCTTGCACTCCCAGAATTCTTAATCAAGAACTCACGAGAGGGGCTTCCCTGGTGGCACAGTGGTTAAGAATCCGCCTGCCAGTGCAGGGGACATGGGTTCGAGCCCTGGTCCAGGAAGATCCCACATGCTGCAGAGCAACTAAGCTCGTGCGCCACAACTACTGAGCCTGCGAGTCACAACTACTGAGCCCACGTGCCACAACTACTGAAGCCCGTGCGCCTAGAGTCCATGCTCCACAACAAAACAAGCCATCGCGATGAGAAGCCCGTGCACTGCAACGAAGGGTAGCCCCCGCTGGACACAGCTAGAGAAAGCCCGCACGCAGCAACGAAGACCCAATGCAGCCAAAAATAAATAAATAAATTTATTTAAAAAAAGAAACTATAAATAGAAAAAGCTTCACGTAAATCTGGAAAAATGTTCACGAAAAAGCGTTTAAGAACACCTTAAAAATGACTTACGTTATCCAGTTTGATCAGGAGCCCAGCCAGAGGGTTACGTTTATAAACTCCTTGTAATGGTGTCAATTTGACAATAGAGATCAAGAACTTTAAAAACGCAGTAAGCATTATAGTAATTCCGTAAGTATAACAAAGATAACTTGGGAATTTGGCTTTGGGTCAAAATGGATAGTTGTTACTTACTTGTCCTACATCCTTAAGCCACTACAAAACCTGACAAAAGTTTAAAGCGACAGTTTTCAGACATTAGACAGCAGGCAGTAGAGGGCTGTCGTTCCTGAGAAGAGGAAACATACAAGTCTCTGCCTTAGTACAGTTTCTAGGCTGAGGCACAAGGACGTGGAGACCAGGTAGAACGCAGTGGTCTGACTGAGTCGGGGAGACAGAGACCAGAGCTCGGGGCTGTGGAAGCTGCTGATACTGCAGGGTCAGCTGCTGTAGAGAAGGGAGCTGGGCAGAAACAGAGCTCCCAACATTGCATGGAGTCCCCTTTATTCTTCGGTCAAATGGTAACAGCAGGTGCATAACAGAGAACGCCCCCCCTTCCCCATGTCCTGACAGAGAGGAGTTGCTGGGGAGCGGTGAGAAACATAGAGATGCTGGCATCACACAGCCGTGGGAGACACAAATCCTGACCAGCCAGAGTGGAGAGACCTCGCTGACACCCTGGGAAAACACCTGGCACCCCTGGTGGGGGTCACACCTCGGGAGAAGGGCTACCCAAGTCCTAGAGTGAGAGCCACTCTAGAACTGCCCCAACAAAGCTCAACAAACCTCAAAGGGATCTACCTGATCTGCCGATAAACTGCCTTTTAGAGAAAAATATCGCAGCACTTGTTAAATAAAGGCCAAAGAAAATCTAGACTCTCAAAAATGTAGCATCTACAATTTGAATCATGCAGTAAAAAAAGTATTAGACATGGGAATAAATGGGAAAATATGAGCTGTACGTAGAAAACAACGGGCGATAGAAACCAACCCTAAATAACACAGATGTTGGAAACTTCAGACAAGGATTTTTAGGAGCCATTATAAAAATATGTTCATGAATTTAAAGGAAAATACGATAATAATTTGATCAACTGATAAAAGTGTTTAGCCCATAACAATCAGGACAAACAGGAAGAAAACACAAGTTACCGTATCAATGATGAAAAAGGAAAATATGGACACAACAGACATTAAAGTGATAGAATATCATAAATAAGTATATGCCAAAAAATTCTCCAACTTAGATTATTTGAAAAACACAATTTACCAAACTGACTCAATATGAAATTAGAAATATGAAGAACCTGATAGGTAGGAAATTGAATTCTTTATCAAAAACATTCCCTCAAAGGAACTACAAATCCAGATTCCTTTACTGGTGAATTCTATCAAACATTTAAGGAAAAAAACAATGTCAACTTTACCTAATTTTTTTTAGAAGACAAAAGAGGAAGAAGCACTTCATAACTCATTATATAAAGCCAGCAAAACCCTAATGCCAAAATCTGACAAAGATCTTATAGAATATCCTTTATGACCACAGATGAGAAAAATTCTTCCCAATATATTAACAAACCCAATCCAAAAGAATCTGTGTATATGTATGTATGCACGTGTGTATGTGTTTATACATAGATAGTGGTAATGCATCATGACCAAGCAGATTTATTGCAAGAGAAACAATGGGTTAGCATTCAAACATCAATGTAGGTCATCATATTAGCAAAATAATGAAGAATAATCATTTGACCATCTCAATAGATGCTGAGAAAACATTTGACAAAATCCAGTACTCTTTCAAAATGAACACTCACAGCAAACTGGTAATAGAAGAGAGCTTTTTCAATCTGGTAGAGATTATCAGCGAAAAATTTACGACTCACATCCTATTTAATGGTGAGTATTGGACACTGTCCTCCTATAATAGGAAACAAGGCATGATGTTTCTCTCACTACTTTTCCTCAACATTATACCGGAGGTCTTAACCAGTATCATAGGGCCAAAAAAAATGAAATAAAATCCTAAATATTGTTAAAGAAGAGGTGAAATTATCAGATTACATGATTATTTATATAGGAATCAATGAACCACAACTAGAAATAATTAGTGAATTTAGAAAGATACAAGGTCAATATTCAAAAATCAAGTGTCTTTATACTAGTTGCAAACAACTGAAAAATAACGTTCAGGAAACAATTCCATATTGTTTCCTGAACATTATTCAATAGTGTCAATAACAAATAAATTTAGCAAATGATGTTCAATGAAAAACTACAAAATGTCACAAAGGGAAACTAAAGAAAATATTAAAAATGGAAAGATATCTGTTTATGGATTGAAAATGTCAATGCATTAAGGTAGCAATTTTCTCAACAAATAAAGTTGAAACAAATGGATGAGCACATGGAAGGAAATGAACTTTACTGATACCTCACATCATAAAAATCAATTTGAGGTGGATGATAGGCCTAAGTGTAAAGGCTAAACTACAAATCTTCTAGAGGAAAACACCTTTGTGAGTTGAAGGGAGGCAAAAATTTCTTATGACACAGAAAGCAGTAACCAGTAGTAAAAAGTCGTTTCTCCTTTGGCATCCTTTGTGCCAGAGGATGTTTGTTATACAGATCAGTAGTTCACAAATAAGAGCGTTTTCAGCGTCCCAAGGATCACATCCATGAATACACAGCACACAGTTGGCAAAGAGCTCGGCGTGTGGGTGAGAATGAGAGGTCTGTGCTCTGAGAGGTCTGAAGATAAGTCAGAGGAAAAGTGGGTTATAAATAAGACTTGAGAGCCATACGAGCTACCCAGAGTAGGGGGAATATTGGTCCATGCCATCAAGGACCCTCTTGGTTGCCCAGAAATAAGTGTCTTTTTCAACTCCATTCCCATCCAACAGGTGTCTCTTCCATTCATTCCTCTGATAATAGTCTCTCATTCCTCCTCAGGCATAGATTCTGCTCCCAGATGATTTCTGCTTCTTCTCTCCTTGCCGTGCATCTCCAAACTGCTCCTGTAGGACTCCACTGGACCTGAGTCCTCTGTTCTCTCAACTGTTGTGACCCCCCGCAATAATAGGTTATATTCAGCTCTCAAATATCCCTTCTGTTCAAATCGTTGCCTACAGCAGGGGGCAGCAAAATGGTACATTCAAGAATTGCAAATTAGTGCCATTATATTTTACCATTAAGGACAAACCCAAAATGATGATCTTTATTTTAATTACCCTGTTTGTGTTCATTGAACCCCAGGATAAGCAATTTACTGGAATAAATTCACCGTTCTATTGGTATGATTAATGGAGACCTCTACCAGAAAGAGAGAGAAGGGAGAGAACACTGGACTGTATCATATGGAAGGATGCACTGGCTGAAAATGCGCTTGGGTGCTCCTAAATAAATCAGGAACTCTGCAAAATAACACAGGAGAGAGAGAAGCCAAGTGGGGATAAACGAGAGAGGCCATGAGTTGGTAATTACTGAAGCCAGGTAATGTGGGAACATGGAAGCTCATTATACGATTACATCTACTTGGAGTATGTTACAAATTTTCATAATCAAAAGGAAAAATATTTTTAAAAAGGTTTTCCCAATGTGAGGTGTAGCAGGATTGATTGGGGTGGAGCCAGGACAAGCACAAGTGGCAAACAATGTTTGCTTATTACATCACAAAGGGTTTCATGCCGTTGTTGTTTAACTGTGTTATTATTTGTAATTTGTTGCCTTGAAATACTGAACACTTTCCTCCTAAAATCAGGAAAAATTTATGTTATGCTGAAATTACCTGTCTTTAAGGAACCACTTACAGTTAATTCAAGATATGAGTGAAGGTGTTAATATTTCTTTGAAATCCATACACACATTAAATGAATATCTTCCTGCAGTGAGCCAATGCTTTCAGTAAAGATCTGCATCTTGAAAACATTGACCAAAAAGGCAGCAACCATTAAAGAACAGTGTCAATTTGGAACAAAGTTATAGTGTTGCCCTTCTTTTAAAAAAAATGTCAAATTTTGCAGTGCATATGTTCAAATTGCATAGCTTATCTAGACCTGAGTTAGAAAAATAAATAAATAAGTGCAGAAAAAATAGACACGTGACAGTGTCACAACCTTCCAATGAGACTAGACTCCTTTCATTTGAGAGGGTTCTGAATCTTCTCTGTGGCCTAGCCAATGGGGAGGATGATGCTTCCTTGAATGACTGAAGTAGATAAGGTCTGAGAAGAGGGAGAGAGACTTCTCTCTGATAGATGGCAGAGAAGCAGCAGGAAAAGAGGAGGGAGTAAGGGTTTCAGCATCTGCTGATGGATATACGCTAAGCTAAAGCACCACCCGCCTAAGGAGTAAGGGAGTGAAGCAGGTTAGACCCTTGGGGGATGTGGTGGGAAGGGGTGTGGCTGCATCTTTCTCCAAAACCCACTGAGTTGGGAGGGACAATGACATCACTGACTGAATCCTTGCAATTTCCTATTTCCGTGTCCTGTTCCCCCAACACTCAAAGCTAAGACCATCTTCTTCCTGCCTCTCGTCACCATGGGCTCCATGCTCCTCTGCTGTGTGGTCTTTTGTCTCCTGGGAACAGGTGAGTTTAGGAAACATGGGGAATCCCTGCCTTCAATTTTCCAGGTCGTGGCCAAAGCTTCTCCCTGCAGACTGTGGCAAGGACCCTTCCTAGGTTCTGTCTCCAGTTTTTGTCTTGTTTCCTCACAGGCTCCATGGATGTTGGTATTACCCAGACTCCAAGGAATAGGATGGCAAACACAGGAAAGAGCACTGTACTGGAATGTTCTCAGACTAAGGGTCATGGGTCTATGTACTGGTATCGACAAGACCCAGGACTGGGGCTCCGGCTGATCTACTACTCCCACGGTGTCAATGACATTAACAAAGGAGATGTCTCCGATGGGTACAGAGTCTCTCGTAAGGAGCAGGCGAAGTTCTCCCTCTTCCTAGAGCCCGCCACCCGCAACCAGACAGCCCTTTACTTCTGTGCCAGCAGTAGTTGCACAGTGCTCCCTGGCCACCTGCTCTCTACACAGAAAGACGGGTACCTTTGCTCATAAGGGCACAGAGTCTTCCTAGATGTGGGTTGTGGGATCCTTAGAGGTCGTTCTATGCTGTGTGAGCCTCAGTCTGAACTTAGGGCCACCTTGGGTCAGTGTCCCCAGGCCATGGGATGACTCCGAAACCACAAGCTAGACTGAACCTACCTCCCCTGCCTACTGACCCTCTTTATCTATTCTAGTGGGGCTAGCCCGATATTGTCCTCCCAGGAGAATGAACCTGAGCATTTGGGAACACCATCACGATTTGCAATAAAAGCATTTCTTATTAGCGCATCCACAGTGTGGTTTTAATGGTCCTTTGGCCTCTGTCTCCACCCGCCTTGCAGCATCCCCATCCATTCTGTTCCTGCTGATGTCACCTTTATCCTGCCAGCCCCCTCCCGTCCCAGTCCTTCCAAGTTCTACTGTTTAGCTCTGTAGCTGGTTGCCTTTATGCCAAAAACAAACTACCTTGTTTTCTAAAACTTCATTCTAAGTAAATTTAATCACCATTAAATCTGACTCAGAAGGTGAAATTCAAGTACGAGGGGCTGTGATCTATAAAAGTTATCTTACATCTACAGCCCGACACTTGGATCTCTACCGAGATCAACCTGCAGGAACAGGATATACTGAATTCCAAAACATTTGCCTGCTGTCCAGCATAGAACCAAAGCTAGGAGCTTGGAGATTCCCTTTTCTCTCAAGGCGTTGGGAAATAACACTGACTGCCCTGCAGGGAGGATCCCCCTAGGAGCCAGTGAACTCTAGACACAAAAATACTTAATCGAGGGCTGCAAGCGTGGTGCAAAAGTCTGCCTGAGAATCAGGTTGAAGCCTTCCTCATGTGCTGTGTCTTCTTAACTCATAAACCTCGATAATTTCCACAGAAGAATCCACAGGACCTGGTGACAGTTCAGATACGAAGAACCCAATTTCTTTCATTTTCTACCTGTTCTAATTGGAAAAAAGTCATACTTCTTTTTTCCCTGTCTCCTTTATGAGTTCTATCTCATCTGCTATCCCTTTAAAAAATCCATTTTCTATGGAGCTTTGTGGCCAGCCTTTCTGTGCACACTTTATCAGCAGTCTCGTCTGTAACAATAATTCTTCCCTCACGAGCTTCTAACTGTTCCATTGACTTGTCTACTAGACATTTTTAGTAGATTTCCCTAGACTTTTCTTCTGCCTCCTTTTTTTCCTCAGTATAAATATTCTTCCTTAACCTTCCCATCCAGGATTATGACAATTTCTTTCATCCGTTCTAACTGCTAAATTCAGGCTTCTACTGGACACTTCCAGCTCGATGCTCCACAATTCAAACTCAAGTGATTTATTGCTGGATTTATTGCCGGATTTATTGCCCTTGCATCCGTTCTGGCCCGTATACTGTGTTTCCATCTCAGTGACCTGAATGACGGTTGTAGGTTCCTCTTCTCCATTAGTCCTCACGCGAAATCCATTTATAAATCTATTACTTGTATATTGCATATTGTCATAGGTCTGCTTTTCTGGTAAATGGTCTGTGCAGGGGACGTTACTGTACAGAAAGGTTATTAGAAAGTGCCCTTAGGATCCACATGGATATAAGGGAAAAGAAGGAAGCTGGAAGAGAAAGAGGGGACGTGGGTCTGTCTTGCAGCCTCGACAAAGGCCTAAGCTGAGTCCACAGGGAGCTGGGAAGCTGGGGTGGCCCTTACAATCATCCGAAGTTGAGGTGAGGGGGCCAGGTCTTATGCCGACTTTACTGCAGCCGTGTCATTGGACGTGGTGGCCCTGAGAAAGGGCATATGCCCTTGGGGGAAGAGGTGCCTCTTTAGCCAAGACAATTCACAAGGAGGGCCGTCAGCCAGCGGCACTCCTAGCAATGGGGGGAAACGTCCTTCATGCCTAAAGGGAGAGACACAGTCTCTGATATACAAGTTTGTCTGATTGAGCTGCTCCTTTCCTTCCTCGTCGCTTCTATTTCACGCAGGCCCTCATTACCTGTTACCTAGAAGAAAGGCAACACCCTTCTCACTGCTCCACCAGCCTCTTACCGCATCTGCTTTCTTCTGACCTGGACATTCCTACCAGCCTGATTGAGCCTGGCACGCAAAGCCCTTCACAAACACGTCTCTGTCCAGAAATATATCCAGGTCTTCCAAAGCCACTCGAGCACTTTAGGATCTAGCTCTACTGAACGGTTTGTATTTCCCTGAACGGACCAAGCCAAACTGCACAGCTGTACCTTCGCCAGCGCTCTCTCCTCTACCTGAAATGGGTGACCACTACTTGACCGCCTGGCTCACTCTTGAGCATCCCTTCATTCTGAGCTCAGAGGTTAGCTTAAAGGCTCTTCTGACTCCTACAGACAGAGAAGACTCAGCTCCTATTCATTCCAAAACTACTATAGTTAGTGTATTCTTTCATAATTCTTTCTCATTCTTCCCAAGATTCCGTATTCTTTCATTTGAGAGTGATGTCCCTCCAATTATATATCCCTAGACTGAGTACAATTTTTCACTTAGTGAAGAAAAGATAGAAGAAAGGGAGACGGGGGCTTCCCTGTGGCGCAGTGGTTGAGAGTCCGCCTGTCGATGCAGGGGACGCGGGTTCGTGCCCCGGTCCGGGAAGATCCCACATGCCGCGGAGTGGCTGCGCCTGTGAGCCATGGCCGCTGAGCCTGCGCGTCCGGAGCCTGTGCTCTGCGATGGGAGAGGCCACAACAGTGAGAGGCCCGCGTACCACAAAAAAAAGGGGGGGGGGAGGACGGGATGGAGGGAGGAAGAGAGGAAAGGAAAATAGACTCAAATATGTCTCAAGTAGCTCTTCAGGATTTTCTTCCAAGTAACATGTTTTCTGAGTTCCAGTGCATGTGTATTTAAGTCCTCTACACCCCTTGACCTATAAGTCCTTTTAAGCAGAATTATATAAGAAGACTGGAAAATGAGAGAGGCTGCTTTTGCTGGACAAAAAATGTATAGAGATGTACGTAACAATTATCTCTGATGATTCCTGTATCCTCAAATGTTGACATGTAGAAATTCTCAGCAGCCGCTCTAGAGACTTTCCTAGCTATATCAGAAAGGTGGGCCATGCATGAGTTATTCTTGAACTGGCAAACAAGGGGTAGATGGTTTATCTCTGCCTTCAAGCACCCCTTCATTTGAGTAGGACCTGAACCTCTCTCATATCTACTCCCAACACAGCTTCTACCCCTGTCATTCTTCCCTCTTTCTTTAATCACTTCTACTGTGAGATATAGAGTTTACATCCAGTCACTGCTGAGATCCCCCTACCCAGTGCAGGAAGAAGGATGCTTAAAGAGAAGAACTAAGGTTTGGGGGGATGTATTCAGCCCTGATACTACCAGGGCAAGCAAGAATAATTTAAAACCATGAAATGGTGCTTAATTCCAAAAAATGCTAAGAGAGGAGTCTACAGGGACATCAGAGAGGCCAAAGACCTAGAATGTGTCGGAAATAAAGAAATGTTGAGGGGATAGCAGGAGTATGAGAACCTAGAACTCTTTTCTCCTTGCTTCGAAGGGCCAGTTTGGAGGGCTGGTGGAAACAACCAAACACCCATCACCATGAAGAAAGACCCAGGAGCAAGGTTCTTGTCAGCCTTTATAGATCTTGTAAACCATACATCACTTCAGGTTTCCAGGCAGTATTCTAAGATCTGGCACTGAGGAAAGATATGAAGTATCCTCATCTAAAATATGTGAATGGTAAATCATTTTTCCTATTTGGACTCTTTCAAGGAAACATAACTTTCACTGTGCAAACATCCAGTCCTAATATTTACTGTACTTCCAGTAGAAGAGATGAATAACATAGCACACTATCGATGATATAGGGAGCTTGAGTTTGAATCTTATTGTCATATAGCAGAGACATCCCCCGACGTCCTCAGCTTGAGACTATACCCCAGTTCCTATTTCTTTTGCTAGAATTATTTTTTTTAATCCCTTTTGTCCTCCCTAGTAATTGTAAGTTTTACGGCATATTCCTATTTTGATACTAGTTATCTTCCAAGTCTTAACAGTTATATCTGTAGCTTTATTTTATCTTATATAGTATTATAATTAAATAACCATGCTCCCCCCCACCCCCAACATGCACACACACACACACACACACACACACACACACACACACTCATTCCAACTTTTGGATCCGCTTGAAAGAATAATGGTCTGGGACTAAAGATCTTAAATTTCCCCTTTTAGCAAATTTTGAGATTTCAAAGCATAGGTTGGAGGTTTAAGATTATATGTTCAGTTACACTCAGCCTATTTCTCCCTTCTTTCCTTATTACAGCAGTTAAACTGGGTACCCTTTTAGATTACAAGTCCCTTGAGAGAAGGAATTAGATGTGCCTTAATCACCTGTTGTCCCCAGAACTGGGACGTAAATAATAGTTACCTGACTGGAGAAGCTGTTCGCCAAGGATATGTAAAATCACTTTATGTCTGACCATACAAGAAATGGTACCTCTTAAGACTCTCTTCAGCCGTTGACAAGAACTCCCTTAACCGGGAATATATTGCTCTAAAGTTCAACAATAACAAAAATCGATGAGGTTCCTGCATTTCAGTTTACTGAGATCAGGGAGACCTATCTCCTATCGTCGGGTGTTTCTACAGGATCGCTGGAGGATGAAGAATCCTTCTTTCCCTTCTTCACTGTCTCTTGGCCTCTTTCAGCTTTTCTTCCTCATAGCCACTAGAGTGATACGCATAATACTCAGATCTGATCGTTCTACACACACACAATTTCTCCATACGCTTCTCCTTCACGTTCAAGGTAAAATTTAGATTTCTCAACCTGGCTTAAAGGTATTTCGGGATCTGGACTCTGGAACCCTAGCTCGTCTTCAATCCCCTCATGCCTGCTGTTCTTCCAGCATTACTGAACTGGAGCTTTCTTACCTGTGCCTTTGCACATGCTCTTCCTCTACCTGCCATGGTCTGCTCTTCTCGTCTGTGGGGCTGACTTCTATGCTTCCATTAACCGCTGTCCCGACACAAGAAGTCTTCATCTGTTGTCACTCTGCCTACCCGAGAATTATTTCTTTTCCTACAAATCTTACTTAAAACCACACCACTTCTGTGAAGTCTTCCCTTTCTTCCCAGAAAGATAAGCTGTTCCCTTCCTTTATGCTCCTACACCAATTTAAAGAAACCCCAGCATTTGTAATTGCCATGTGGCTTGTCATTTTGGTCATGTCTGAGTCCTCATAGGCAAGTATGGCCTTTGAGAGACTGGACTTCATATCCTTTTACATTGTAGCCCCAGGATCTTGGGCTGTGCGAGATATATTGGATACAAAAGTATAAGCTCCATGGGAGCAGAGACCTTTTTTTGGTTCATGCTTATGTCCTAACATCTAGTGGTATGTCTGGCACATAGTAAGTGTTCAATAATTTTTTTTTTTTTTTTTTTTTTTTTTGTGGTACGCGGGCCTCTCACTGTTGTGGCCTCTCCCGTTGCGGAGCACAGGCTCCGGACGCGCAGGCTCAGCGGCCATGGCTCACAGGCCCAGCCGCTCCGCGGCATGTGGGATCTTCCCGGACCGGGACACGAACCCGTGTCCCCTGCATCGGCAGGCGGACTCTCAACCACTGCGCCACCAGGGAAGCCCCCTCAATAAGTATTTATTCACTAAATAAATGAAAGATTCAAATATGCTTTATGGAATTGACCCTGAATTTGTGCCCCACTATCGTCTACTCACCCACCCAAATTATTTATTTGCTCAAAATCTCTCATGTCTCAGGTCTCATCCTCCTTCCCAGATAAACAAAGGCCCTGTTGCAAAGCAGCTTAAAATGGGAGGCTGATGAAGAGACCGCTGTGGAAAAGGCTGAAAAAGAGGCATGGAAATAAAAACAATACTGTTATTCTGGTGACTCCAGTTTGAAGTACAGATAACTCCCGAATTGGCCCATTTCTGTAAATGTCACACCTCCACAGGTTCAGGGATAGAATCTTCCATCAGGGGACTCCACAGTGATCCCTGGGCTCCACAGGGAGCTACTCTCCAGGGAGAGTCCCCTCCCTGACACTGAGTGGGCCATCATAGTGGCAGGAATCAACTTCATGGTACTATTGAGAGGAAAGAAAGAAGGTGTGACAAAGGGGCACAGGAAGTAACCCCCTGAGGGACTTTCAATTTGGAATTGGTTCTCTTTATAACCAGCAGAGAGTAGCCCGCTCATTTTTCCCATCCCATACCCCAACCTCAAGTGACTTCACTGTATACTAGGCATTGTTATAACCACTTAACATGTAAACTTATTTAATCCCCACAGCAACACTATAAGGTACATACTTTTATTAGCGCAAATTACAGATAGTAAAATTGAGGCCCAAACAGTTCATTTACTTGCTCAGGATGACAGTAAGTGACAGAACCAGTATTCAAATCCAGGCAGTCTCTCTCTAGAACCTTCCATGCTATCGACTAACCTCGTGGCAATGGTAGTTATTAAGAAATGTCATGGATGAAGAAATTAGTCTGAGTCAGAAAGAACGCAAAGGAAAAGCATGTATTAACCCCAAAGAGCAATTGTTTTTCCTAATCTGAATTGATCAGGAATGTCCAATGTCTGGTGGTGCTCTGTGAAGGGAAGAAAAGATTCCATCTCTGTAGATGTGGAGCTCTCTGGGTGTGGGCAGAGACAGTGGCATCACGGGCAAACAGCCAATACGCTGTCTACAGTTGGAAGAAGACCTATTCCTTCTCCCATCCCACGGTGAGTGTCAGGCTTCTGTGGGGAATGGCCTTTTTGTCTTTTGGAAATGGATGAGACCTTGGAGCACAAGGAAAAATCAGATTCTGGGATTTCTAGGCTCCAGCACAGGGTTTTTTGTTTTTGTTCATGGCCCAAATGTTGGGCCTCCTGGTGGACACTGCTTGTAACTTCTGCATCCTTCTCCCACAGGTCGCCTGGATGTTAGCATAATCCAGAAGCATGTCTTTCAGAATGTTCTGGTATGACCAAGACCCAACATCGGGGCTACATCTGATCCACTGTTCACTGGCTGCTGGCAGCGCCGGAAATGTTTCCCCGATGAGCGCAGTGTCTCCCAGAGGACGGAGGGTTTCTTCCTGGCCTTGGAGACATCGTCACACTTCTGTGCTAGCAGTTTATCCACGGCAATTCACTGCCACATCCTCAGGAGACCTAGATTTAAAAAAAAAAAAAAAACTTCCTAGAAATAATGTTAAACAGCAGAAAGCCACATCAATGACATTTGAGCTTCAGTTCATCTGTGGTGACTGACATCCCACAACTTCCCTAAAATGCTTTTGTTCCCAAAGTGCTCCTTTATTCAGAGCAGTTACTAGATCACTCAAGAGGGAGATGGCTGCTGGAAGTCCTTACATCAGCATTTGTCCACACCCAGTTCTAACTGGTGGAACCTCTGGTAAGATGAGTTACTACACCACATGAAAATCCTCTCTAAACACCTACTAGATTTTCCTAAATTTGTATACATTTTGTTGCTCCATTCCCTTCACCACACTTTTTCACTCCCTTAAGAATCAGCCTAAAGGAAAAGAGAGGACATAGGACTATATGGAAAGCACGTAGAGATTGTTCAGCGTTCACGTAAATGAATAACATTAGGCTGGCTAAAGAGATTAGAGCGCTTCTGGAGTGGAATTCGAGGTTGGGCATAAGGGCAAAATGGAAGAGTTCTAAAAGTGTTGAGAAAACACTCAGGGGTCCATGGAAGACTGTTCAATTTACCATAATAGCCTAGTAAAAATTCAAAAGATGCAAACCCACCATGTCTAAACGGATATATTGTATAAGAAAAATCAGAAAATTCATACAGGGGAACAACGGCCATGCTAATGCTTCAAGAGAACAGCATAAACAATTATGTGACCTGGGTAAACGAAACTATCACATTCCATCAAGTCTAAGAGGCTTTTCATTCCTTTCTGCAGCAGTGGGGTAGGAGGGTGTGGTCTCTGGCCAGGAAGTAGATGAAACCTGTTGGTTTCAGAGATTAAATTAATCCCAGGAACAGACAGCGTTCTTCATCTGACGCTGCCATGAGCAACAGGCTTCTCTGCTGTTTTGTCCTTTTTCTCCTCAGAGTAGGTGAGTCCCGGGCACAGGTAAGGAACCCCTGTCCCTGGCTTCCCAGGCTCCAACTACAAAATGTTTCCTCCTGTCTTAATGTGATCCCTGCTTTATCTCTCACAGACCTCAAGGATGCTGTAGTCACACAGTTCCCAAGACACAAGGTCTCGAAGACAGGAAAGGAATTAACTCTACAGTGTTCACAAAAACAGAGTCATTATTCAATGTACTGGTATCGCCAAGACCCAGGATTTGGACTGCGGCTGATCTATTACTCAACGAATACCAACATCACTGAGAAAGGAGATGTCCCTGAGGGGTATCGTGTCTCTCGAAATGAGTTGGAATATTTCCCCCTGACCCTGAAGTCTGCCAGCACCAACCAGACATCTGTGTACTTCTGTGCCAGCAGTGAATCCACAGTGCTGCAAGGCTGCTTCCTCTCTGCACAAAAAGAGGGGCAAACCAAAGAGTGAGGGGATGCTGTCCTCAAGATTCCTGACCCCAACTAAAAGTTTTTTTCAAAAGCCTGCCCTGAAGCCCTGCCCTAACTTTACTATTCTTCACTTCCCTGTTCCCATTCTTGTCCCTCTAACACCCTTCCTATTGTAATCAAAATCTTTGCTTCTGGGGCTTCCCTAGTGGCACAGTGGTTGAGAGTCCGCCTGCCGATGCAGGGGTCACGGGTTCGTGCCCCAGTCCGGGAAGATCCCACATGCCGCGGAGCGGCTGGGCCCATGAGCCATGGCCGCTGAGCCTGCGCGTCCGGAGCCTGTGCTCCGCAACGGGAGAGGCCACAACAGTGAGAGGCCTGAGTACCACACACACAAAAAAAATTCTTTGGGATAAGGAACAAAATTGTTTTAGTCCCTGAGTTGAGAAAAGGGATAAAAAAAAAAAAAGAGAGAGAGACAGAACAGCAGTCAAAGGATGCAGTGAGGTTTGAGAGAACTTTTCCACAGAGAATAAAATTCGTTGCAGAGGGAAAGCAGTATATAATTAGCCTTGTCCTTATGAATTTTGAGTAACCTAACATGGAAATAGTTTATTACCAGTTGATTAATTATTGGGGGAGAAAGCACAATCTTTTGAAATTCAAATGAGTCAGAAAACCAACACCTTCAAGGTGAGGCCTCAGAAAAACAACACATACTAAGGTCCAGTTTATGTGATGATATATAATGTGATATTGTTGTTATCAGCAAATTTGTGAAAATTTCCTGGAGAAGAAATTTGGGACCATCCGGGCACTGTTCTGATCTTTCTTGTGAATTGACCTACCCTTCCACAATGAGACGACAGGGATCGTGTCAGGGTAACAAATATTAATGAGTGAAGCAGAACTGGCCTACCACCTGCTGCCGTAGATGGAGAAAGCGATAAAAAAAAATAAGAGGAGGAGAAAAAAGGTACTTTCTTAAAGAGAGAGAAGAATTCTTAAAATAGTATTAGTCTCTTCTGTTTCCCTCTCTGTTACCAAACCAGACTTGGGTCCACTTGCCCTCATGCAGTTAAAGTCGATATACTGACATCGGGTTGTGTTGAAGGAAAGTGCAGCAATTATTGCAGGTGCCAAGCAAGGAGGCCAGGTAGCTAGTGCTTAAAGGCCTGAACTCCCGATGGCTTTCAGGGAAAGAATTTTAAAGACGGCATGAGGGAGGGGGGTTGTGGACATCACATCAGCTCATGGACATCCTTCTGATTGGTTGGTGGTGAGGTAATTGGGAGTCATCACCATCAACCTTCTGGTTCCAACCAGTCTGGGGTCTACGTGCTTGTGGGCAGCAAACAGATAATTTCTTCCCCCTGAAGGGAGTTTCAGTCTCTGTAAAGCAGCTCAAAGCAGCTCAGAAGATTATCTATAGCCCTTTGGGAGGAACTAAAATCCTTGACATTGTTTAATGGCTAAACTATCAATATTATTATTTTGTCTTGTTTCACTCTTTTCCGTTGCTTCTGCATATTCTTACTTCTCTGACCAAATTTATTCTTTGGAACTCGGAGAAGGCCTAGGAGGCTAAGTTTTTCTATAAACAAGAGGCAGGCAGAGGACATGGGCAGGGGTTAGGGGGTCTATCCTGGGAAGGCCCCATAGGGTCCTGCTTGTTTTCATCTCTGTAAGGTAGTTGCTATCCATTATTCCAAGATGGGGATGGGGGCACAAGAATCCCACCTGGTAATTAATGAATCCTAGATCTGTACTCTCCACCCTGATGCCTAATTTGAACTTAAATCCATTCAGGACACGAACTGAACACTTCACCCTGCAGGTTAAACACATGTCATCTTTGCCTCTCAAGCTACCCTTCTGGTTTCCTGATTTGGTGAAGAAGAAAGTATGAGTTATTTACATGCACAAGATTGAAAACAGAATTATACTAAATTTCTCTTCCTCCTTTACCCTGGACATGATATATATGTGTATATATATGTATATACATATACATACATCCCCATATCCCCTCCCTCTTGCATCTCCCTCCCACCCTCCCTATCCCACCGCTCTAGGTGGACACAAAGCACCGAGCTGATCTCCCTGTGCTATGCGGCTGCTTCCCACTAGCTATCTATTTTACATTTGGTAGTGTATATATGTCCATGCCACTCTCTCACTTCATCCCAGCCTACTCTTCCCCCTCCCCGTGTCCTCAAGTCCATTCTCTATATCTACGTCTTTATTCCTGTCCTAGGTTCATCAGAACCATTTTTCTTTTTTTTTTTTTAGATTCCATATATATGTGTTAGCATATGGTATTTGTTTTTCTCTTTCTGACTTACTTCACTCTGTATGACAGACTCTAGGTCCATTCACCTCCCTACAAATAACTCAATTTCGTTTCTTTTTATGGCTGAGTAATATTCCATTGTGTATTGAGCTATAAAATTTTTATGGTAAAAAGACTTGTCTTTCCTTCATTCCTTCCCCAGTAGCTTCCTTGGGGCATGACATACAAGTTCAATGAATGATCAAACATAATCAATGTGTCTTCTATGTTCATGTCTGTATTCCCGTAGTCTAAAACAGCATCTGACACGTAACCATTATTCATTATATGTCCTTTAAAGAATGGATGAATAATTCAGCAATGTCTACAGTGATTTGTTCCTGCACTTGCTTCCTCTACTCTCCTGAAAAAATTATATTTCTTAAGTTTAACCAGTTTCTGGCCTTACCTTCCTTTATCTGGCTAAGGGTCCCTGATAGGCAGAATAATGACACCCCCAACCAACGTCCATGTCCTAGTCCTTGGAACCCGTGAATACGTTGCATGAAAAAAGAGAATTAGGTTTGTAGATGCAACTAAATCTGCTAATCAGTTGACCTCAAGATAGAAAGAGTCACCTGGATTATCCAGGTGGGCCCAGTTAAACTCATGCCTCCTTAAAAGCGGCTGGCGTCAGCGTGATGTGAGGATTCTATCCACTGTTGCTGGCTCTGAAGATGGAGGAAGGGGGCCAAAGGACGTGAGTGAGCTCTAGGAGTTAAAAAAAAAAACGGAGAAGTTCTCCCCTAAAGCTCCCAGAAAGGCAACAGCCCTGCACGCTTTGATTTCAACCTAATGAGACCCGTGTCAAACTTCTAACCTATGGTAAGATAGTTCATCTGTGTTGTTTGAAGCCCCTAAGTTTGGATAAGTTGTTATAGCAGGAATAGAAAACGAATACAGAGCCCTACTTCCAAGCAGCTGCAAGGAGGCGGCTGATGAAGAAAGCCACTGTGCAAGTAGCCTAAGAGGCAAAGGGCTAAGGATGGGAGTTTGAGCCAGATGATGCATTTTTAAAGGCAGATGCTACCAGTTTCTGCTCTTGACATACCCCATTTCTGCAAATACCTCATCTCCACAGGGTTAGGGTCAGAACGTTCCAGCTGGGAGCCCCGCAGTCATTGCTAGCCCCAGTGGGGGGACTGTTCTCCTGGGAAGAATTCCCTCCTTTGGTCTGACAGTCGGTGGCCAGCACAGTGCCACGGAGGTGGCACAGAGCCACGGGGGTGCTCTGCAGAGGAAGGCAAGGGGGTTGTAACACAGGGAGTCACCCTGCAGATAGCAGGAGGTTGGCATTTTTCCTTGTTACTGAGAATATCGAGAAGTTCATCCACTTTCCAGCTTCATTCCCCTGTAAGGCGACCACACAAACACACTGAGGAACCCAGAGGGAAAGAAGGACAAGGAGATGGAGACTGGAAGAGAGTGAGAAAGGAAGGAAGAAAAGAATGATCTCCCCTTGGTCCTTGAATCTTCCACGGACATCCGAGTCCCTGTGCACCAGCAGTTGATCAATGCAGCCACATCTCCTGCACAAAAACAGCAGACCCAAGGTGTGCAGGGACCTTGCCCTCGTGAGCTCCCCTCACCCACACAAGACCGCCCAGAGCCCTGCCTGCTGGTTATCATCCTTTCCTCTGCTTTTCCCATCTTTGACTTTTAATTGAAGTATAGTTGATTTACAATGTTGTGTTAATTTCAGGTGTACAAAAAAGTGATTCAGTTATATATATTTTCAGATTCCCTTCCATTCTAGTTTATTACAAGATATTGACTATAGTTCCCTGTGCTATACAGTAGGACCTGATAGTTTATTTTATATATAGTAGTATGTATCTGTTAATCCCAAACTCTTAATTTATCCCTTCCCCTCCCTTTCCCCTTTGGTAACCAGAAGTTTGTTCTCTATCTGTGAGTCTGTTTCTGTTTTTTAAATAAGTTCATTTGTATCATTTTTTTGGATTCCACATATAAGTGATATCATATGATATTTGTCTTTCTCTGTCTACTTATTTCACTTAGTATGATAATCTCAAGGTCCACTCATGTTGCTGCAAATGGCATTATTTCATTCCTTTTTATGGCTGAGTAATATTCCATTGTATATATGTACCACATCTTTATCCATTCCTCTGTTGATGGACATTTAGGTTGCTTCCATGTCCTGGCTATTGTAAATAGTGCTACAATGAACATTGAGGTGCATGTAGTTTTTCGAATTATGGTTTTCTCTGGATATATGCCCAGGAGTGGGATTGCTGGATCATATGGTAGCTCTATTTTTAGTTTTTTAAGGAACCATCATACTTTTCTCCATAGTGTCTGTACCAATTTACATTCCCACCAACAGTGCAAGAGGGTTCCCTTTTCTCCACACCCTCTCCAGCATTTATTATTTGTAGAGTTTTGATGATGGTCTTTCTGACTGGTGTGAGGTGATACCTCATTGTAGTTTTGGTTTGCATTTCTCTAATGATTAGTGATGTTGAGCATCCTTTCGTGTGTTTGTTGGCAATCTGTATGTCTTCTTTGGAGAAATGTCTATTTAGGTCTTCTGCCCGTTTTTTGATTGAGTTGGTTTTTTTTGATACTGAATTGTATGTGCTGTTTGTATATTTTGGAAACGAATCCCTTGTCAGTTGCATCATTTGCAAATATTTTCTCCCGGTCCATAAGTTGTCTTTTTGTTTTGTTTATGGTTTCCTTGCTTTTCCCATCTTAAATGCTTTTCTTTTTATCACATTGTGCCACAAATTTTTAGTGTTGGTGATTGTTTTCTGTTGCTTCTATAACAAGTTACCACACACTTAATGGCTTAAAGCAACACAAATGTATTACCTTATAATTCTGGAGGTCAGAAGTCCAATGCAGGTCTCACCTGGCTAAAATCAGTACGTTGGCGAGTCTCCGTTCCCTTCTGAAGGCTCTCCTTACATTATGGCTCCCTTCCTCTAGTTTCAAAGTCAGTAGCATTCGGCCTCTCTGACCCTTCCATACTCAAGTCTCCCTATAAACATAGCTGGGTAATGTTCTCTGCTATTAAGGACCCATGTGATTCGATTGAGCCCACCTGGATAGTCTAAGTTACTGCTCAAGGCCACCTGATTAGCAACCTTAATTGCATGCACCACCTTAACTCCCTTTTGCTATCTAAACAGTCACAGAATGCAGGGATTAAGACTTGAACATCTTTAAAGAGCCATTACTCTGCCTATTGCAGTATTATTCCACTAGAGGGCACTAACATATTCCTTAATATAAACGCATTTCAGACACTGATGAGAGGTTTGATAAAATTGAATACTGTATCACCAATTAAAAGAAAACTCAATATACAGCTATTTCTCTCAAGGTTTTTGAAAAGTTAATCATATAGTATAGAAAAATATACAGGGTAAAGTGACTTCCTCAGAACCAAAAATGGCCTGAGCAGAAATAAAATAGGATTTGAAGGGTGGTGAAAATTCTGTAGCCTGTTATCTGTGCTCAGGATCACCCATAGGGAAAATATTGTTATATATTTAAAGGGACCAGTGTATTCTACTTGCAGGGATTTTAAAGGAATGTTTCCTTAATTGGGTAGAGGCAGGCATAATTATTATTGTCAAGAGACTGTCCCCAGGAAGGATGCTAAGAGATGCAGCAGATTCACTGCGTAATGCCTCAGAGGAGAGGCTGAGAGCAATTAGGCGCAGGGAAAGACATAAAGGGATGGACAGTGTAGAGTGAAAGGCATTACACTGAAGTGTGAAAGATGGAGGGGACATTTCAGAGCTCCTGGACATCTAGAGGATTCTGTTTTCTTCCCAGTGCTTTTGTTAGGGACACAGGAGCCTGGTCCACATTGGGGAAGTGAAGTTCCCCAGACTCTTGCATGTGGGGGCCTTGGGAAGGAGAGATCAGAGGGAAGGTTCCAGGAAGGAAGGGTGGGGAAGGTACAGGAAGTGGCTCCTAGTACAAGGATATCAGGGAATCAGGTCAACAGCATCACTTTAGTGTCTTGGTTGATGTTGAGAAAGAAAGAAAAGACCAGAGCAGCCTCACAGCCAACAGGACGGGGACGCGGGGAGAAGCATGGGTCTGAGGAGAGTGAATTAGCTCATGGGGGGTTAGGAATATAGAAGCAGCTGCCTCCTAAATCTTTGGTTAATCTAATATGGAAAGTACTTGGGATAAACTATAAATCTTCGAGTTGTAATTGTCCACCTCGATGACACTGGAAGTACCGTGGAACCTTGGAAAACCCAATGGGCAGGAGTATAAACAGTGAGTTTAGCTTTGTGGATGTGGGTAAACTGTGAAAGATTTCGAAAGATGCAATTTGGGATGACAGGTTAACTGAATAATACAAAGTTATTTACTTGAGGCAGGTTCTTGAGAATTAAAACTGCTTAATTTTTTTTCTTGAACACTTGTACCCATAGCTAGGATATGGAGGGCTTGCCTAGGACTGAAATAGAGCCAAGTTTGCTCCCACAGTCTTTTCCGAAAGGGAATGGCACAGAAATATAAAAAGAAAGAACACTCCTCCTTAGAGCAGAGTTAATGTCGTGAGAGCAAACTGCATCTCCCTTATTTGTATGGAATAGGGAGTGCTGGACCTGAACCTCCATCATGAAAGGGGTTGGGGGCAGAAAGCCATCTCTGAGGTTTGAGGGCAGCCCAAGAGCTGGGATGAGGACCCACTTCTTGCCTGGAGATGATAATGATTCGGCAAAATTCGACAAAATACAGCTTTGCGAAGCTCTAGCTGTGGCTGAAGCAATTAGGAGGACGGGGCAGTGTCCTTCCCTCTCTTCCTCCCCACACCCCCAAGAATACTTTGGTTCCAACAAAGCTCAAGAAAAGTTCAAGGGGGGAAATACCTTCAGCAACACCTGGAAAGTCACCTCAATGCAGGAAAGACATCATGACCCAGAGAAGAAGCAATATGTGAGTGGCTGGAGGAGCTAAGAAGATGCTGTGACACCCCAGCTACAGGCAGAGCTCCCTGTGACTTAGATCCAGAGCAGAAAAGACAGCCCGGCTACAGTGAAATATCCAGCGACAGAACCCTTCCGTGGGGAGCCCCATCTGGAGACCACAAAACAGCAAAGCACACCCCACAATCAGCAAAGAAACTGAGTTGGCTGGTCAAAATAAGAGGTTATTGAAGAAAGCAGACCTCTCCTCTGCCTTTCACAGCCCCTTTAAGAGGAGAGAGAAGAGAAGGAAGAAGGATACATCCAACACCAGCCTTGAGGAAAGCAGCTACTCACACCCGCTACTAAATTTAATCTGCTAAGGAGAACAGCCCTGAGTCTAGGTTCATGAACTGGATACAGGCTAATAAAATAACCCATGATGTGGATCTAGCTAAGTTTTTACACATGAGACTCTTTTAAAAGGTAGTGGCTAAAAAAATACATCCGTGGATAGACAAAGATATGAATATACTTGGATTTTTTTTCTACAGAGTAGAAATGAGGACTTCTAAAGTTAAAAAAAGTGTTGTTTTGATGATAGCATGAGTTTCATGTTCTCGCATTTCTAAGTGATAATCAAATATACCAATTTTCATCATAAAGATCCAAAATACAGAACTATTTTTCAACTTTGACAAGAGTGTGCTAATAAGAAGACATTGTCAAATGCATAGAAACCAGCAGCCTCAAAGGAGGGCAAGGAAAATGACAGTGATCACAAGCCTTGCCAGCCCCCATTGGCCACGACTGATCACCTGTGTTACCCTTCAGCCCTCTAAGGAAAGGGGAGTGGCTTCTCCCCTGAAAATGAGGATCGAGTAGCTGCAGAGAGAGAGAGAGACATCACAGAAACCAGCTAGGGCCCCCAGGGCTGGCAGAGTGATGCTGCCATGGGCCCCCGGCTCCTGGGCTGTGTCCTGCTTTGTCTCCTGGGAGCAGGTGAGTCCTAGAACTCATGGGCATGCCTTGGCCATAGCTTTCAGTTCTTAGCTCAAGCCCTTTCCTAGAAGCTGCAGCGCAAGGCGACTCCTCAGCTGTCTCTAGTTCTGTCTCCTTCCCCTACAGGCGCCCTGGAAGCCGATGTGACCCAGAGCCCGAGACACCAGATCACAGAGACGGGAAAGAGGGTGACATTGACTTGTTCTCAGAATATGCAACACGATGCTATGTACTGGTATCGACAAGACCCAGGGCTGGGTCTAAAGCTGATCTATTTTTCAACAAATGTTGAGTTGCTTGAAAAGGGAGATGTCCCTGATGGATACATTGTCTCTCGAGAAGAGAAGCCAGATTTCCCCCTGACCCTGGCATCGGCCAGCACCAACCAGACCTCTTTATACCTCTGTGCCAGCAGTTTATCCACAGCACGGCACAGTCAGCTGCTCTCTGCACAAAAAGGGCAGCCACAAGAGCAGGGAGGCTCCTCCCTCCAGAGGCCCCACCCAACCAAGAAGACAAACTTCCCCCGCCATCAGTGCCCACAGGAGTCCTTCCCTGACTCTCCAACTCTGTGGACTCGGAGCAAGGCAGCCCCCCTGCAATGTGTCCTCCTCTTACTTCTGGTAACAATGAGCTTTTCAAAGTGCAGGCAGGACAAGCTATCTGTGTTAAGTCTAGCACCATGAGTAAAGGTAAATTCCTAGAAAAGGAATTTTACACACACTGCAATCCTTTCTCCTTACTGAGCGTCATCGTTGCCCAAACTGAAGATTTCATTTTCAATCCAATCACTCAACAAAATTTCATCCCACCTTCCAGGTCCTCTTCCTGGAGGTTTTGTCACCTGGACGAGTAGCACATCTGACTTGTTTACTAAATCTGATATCTCCCATTTTTCTCATCTCTGCAAATGGTCTGCCATCCACCCAAATGCCCAAGCCAAAGATGTAGGAATCGTCCTCAACATTTCTCAGATTCTCTCCTTCCACACCCAATCCATCCATCCCCTGAAGACCTCTCAGTATTAAATTCCTTGCAAATTTTACTAATTTAACCTCACTGACAACACTGTGACCCAGAAAATGCTGTCGCTCACCTGGATTCCTTAACCACCTTCCAGTTTGCTACCTGCCCCCACCCACAAACCACTCCGGAGCTTAAAACCCATCAGTGTTTCTCATTAACTTAGCTAAAGTCTCGAGTTTGTGGTACTTCACAAGCCTCTCAACACCCTCCAAGATGCAGTCTTTGCACCTGTCTACCTTCCTAACGGGAGTGTCCTCTTTCCTTCAGTTACCACAACTGCTTTCCATTCTAGCAGACAGAGTCCACCTCCCTCAGGTCCCCAAATATATCCTACAATGACGCACTCCTGGGTCTTCACCAATGATGTTTACTCTCCCTAGAGCACTCTTCCTCTCCCTCTCTAGCCAGATCCCTAACTGATGATTTCTCCGCATACCAATTCAGAAGTCACTTCCTCCAGGAAGATTTCCTCGAACCCCTGACTGGGTTAGTTCTTCTGCTATGTGCTCTTAAGACAGCCTGAGCTTCTGTCCTCAGGGACACTTGATTGTTTGCTATTTAAAATTTATGTGAATAAGTGTTGAAGTTAATGAGAGCAGGGACCGTGCCTATACTGGTTACTTTTTTTAATCTCCATATTTACCAGAGTGCTTGAAGAGAGTCGTGTTAAGTGAATGAAGGAATCAGTCTTCTCTTAGATCAGCTTCCCAATACCCCTCCTACTAGTGCAGGGTCTAAGTTCCCCGCAAAGTCCTCTCCCACACATACTCTGGGGGGATGCCAGGGGTTTTCACATGGGTATGTAAACAAGATAAATCATGTACTCTAGTAGAGTTTTATTCTTCCTCTACTCCAGCCCCTGTTTACTCTGTGCTATATGTCATCCTGACAAGGATGTTGCCTCTCTCAGGTACCACTGTATCCATGGGATTCTTTTCTTTTTCTGTTGGGCCCTAAAATACCTGCCAGCCATGGCAGGTGCTTCTACTCTGTACCATTCCAGCTGCCAAGCTATGCAATGCAGCAGACCCTATCATTGCTCCCAGTGAGTTCCGTCATCACTCCCAGGTACAGTTCCCTGCGGAGTGGCACCTCTATCGATGAAGTACAAGAGGAAGACTTAGGCTCAACCTTTTCCTTGCTGGTGTTAGAGGGGCAAGACTGCAGGTCTGTGTCTTGATCCCCAATGTCTTACTGAGATTTTAGCGTAAAGGTTCATTCAATTACATACATTCCTTACCAACCACTAAAATAGTAATTATAACCTGTGGAACAAGGGAATGCAGAGGACCTCATCCAAGACACAAATTCTGGCAATAAAAACCCAGCTGAGCTTAGAATCTGCTCATCTTTCCAAGAACTATGGTTGTATTACTGGGTCAGTCTACCCTGCCACGCCCCCATCCCCACCCTTACTTCAAGGTGAGCTCTCTCCTGGGAGGATCGCATGCTGTCATACACAGAGACTTCCAGGGGACCATCCTCTCCTTTTTGAAATACTTACCCAGACATTTCTGAACTACAAAAGTTGCTGCTCCTTAGGTCCAAGCTGGGTTTCCATTATACCTTTTATCATATTCTCAATATAAATAGAATTATACTAATTCAATCAAATATGTCAGTGGAGGTTATAAGACCAAGACTGTTCCCTGTGAAATAGAGTCTACATCCAATAACTTATTCTTAGTTCCTGGAAGTCATCACAGGTGACTCCCATCCCATGAGAGCCTCTGAGACAATGATGCCGACAGACTCCTTCATACTTTTGAAGAATCCACAAACCTAGTTCCCTCCGTTATTTCAGAGCTTAGAGCTGGGATACCCTTATTCTTGACTTAGACCTGCCCTAGGCACCAGGTTACTCTGCTCTTTGTTTCCTAGGACCAGGAGAGTTCTGGTTTTAAATTGCTCTCTATAAGAGGAATCCAGTCTCAGTCTTCCTTATGGAATCTTTTTCCAGTGCCTAACTTCTACCTCAGTCAATTTCACACATGCTAAAGAAATATCTACAAAATTTGGTGAATTTTTAGAGTTAAAACATGCTATGGCCTGGATATTTATGCCCCCCACCACCAACAAATTTATGTTGAAATTCTAATTGCAGATGTGATGATATTAGGAGGTTGGGCCTTTGGGTGATGATTAGGTTATAAGGGTGGAGCTCTCATGAATGCAATTAGTGCCCTTATAAAAGAGATCCCAGTGAGCTCCATAGCCCCTTCCACCAAGTGAGGTTACAACAAGAAGTCTACAACCAGAAAAGAGCCCCCACCAATAATGCAGGCATCCTGATCTCAGACTTCCAACATCCAGAACTGTGGGAAATAGTTTCTGTTGTTTATAAGCTACCCAGTCTGTAGTATTTTGTTATAGCAGCCAAACAGACTAAGAACACTGTTCATGATTTGTTTCCATCTTAATTTTTGGTTCACTCATTGTCAATGTCCTTGGTAGACAACCATTTCTATATTCTTCCATTAAAAATGGTTTTCTCCAGTATTCCATCCTTTTCCCTCTTCTTATTACTTTATACACTTTCCCTGAGCAACATCATTCAAGTTCATCACTTTAATGAAACTCTCTGTTCTAATAACATCAAATTCAGTATTCTAGTCAGATATCTAATCTGAGCTTCAGCCCAATTTATGCAACTTTCTACATGGTAATGTCACTTGAAATCTCCACTGGTACTTCACACTCAATTCACCACATTCTACAAATTTAATCCCTGTGCCAGTCTTGATGAAAACCAATTCATCCAGTTTTTCATGTGACTAACCAAGGAGTTTTGAAGAAGAGTCAGGGAGCACAGTTTCACAGCAATCCTTAAAAACTGGTTCCTGTATATAACTGAGTTTTGATGTACTTCATATTTGAGAAAAAAAGCAAAATGCTTAAAACTAAATATACCCAAATTGCATGCAAAAAAATAAATTAAAAAGAGGAATATACACATACATAGAATGACCCACAGTTACATGGACACACGCACACATATGAAATGTTAGGTTTTCCCTAGACATCCAGAATCCAGGTCTCTCTACTCTCAGATGGAAAAGCCACAGTTTTCTCCCAGTTTCTTTGTCTGGGATTACCAACAAGTTCCTCAAGTGCAGGAAATAGACGTGAGATATGTTCTTAGAAACACGTAGAAAAAGTGAAAGGAAATTTATAAGAATAAAAGATGAAAGTATTAAATAGAAAGCATATTATAGACCTGGGTTAAGCTGGGGGAACAAAGGCATCTCAGTGTTTGGACTAAATAAAAGGATGGTAAAAAGAGAGCACAAATGGTGCACAGCAAAATGGATGGGCAGAATGCTGGTGTGGATCTGAAGAAAGAAAGAGAAAAGGGGTGTGGGCTTTACAGTCATTTCCCTTCTTCTACGTCGTAGTCCTAACAATTGACCTAATTATCGAACTGCAGAGGGACAGGTACCCCCAGTGTGCGCTCAGGGCGAGGGGAACTTTGGCAAGCCCCTCACTAAGGGGAAATCACTGAAGATGGAAATCTTCGTAACAGGAGAGTCAGTGGGATGAAAGTAAACTTGCAGATTTGGGTAAATTGGCAAAAGCAATTTTGAGGAGGAGTTTAGGGAGACAGTAGGGATGATGAAGAGTCATCCTAAGGATCCAGACTATGGAAATAATTAGAAAATTCAACCACCATACATTAATGGAAATTTGTGATGCTGAAATAATAGTGTGTGTAGAGATTTAAGAAATTTAAGAAAAGACAAAAGATAAGAATACACCACTATAAACCTGCGCAGACAGAGGCCACCAGCTGCTTTTGAATCCAAGTTGACCAGCTGTACGTGAGAATCTCATTCAGTGTAATGGAGAAAATGGGCATGCCTTCTGGTCTTCAGAAGGGGCGACTGGCAGACAAGATATCACAGACTGATTCCCTAGTACCCAGGTCTTTTTTCACTAATGCCAGAGCTAACACAGACACCCTGCCATGAACTCACCTTCCATAAGCACTGGGCCTTCTCTGCAGCGTAGCTCTTTGTCTTCTTGGAGTAGGTGGTTCGTGAGCACAGGTAGAATGTCCTTGAGCTTGGTTTGCCAGACCCTTACATGAAGCCTGTCTCTGGTGGTTGTACATCAGCCCTCTCCTGAGCTCTCTCTCCAGGTACCATCTTTCTTTATCCACAATGTCCATGGATGCTGATGCCAGGAAAATCCCAGCTTATCAGGTTTCAGGGTCAGGAAAGATGGTGATGGTGGTGTGACAAAAATATGTACTGTGACTTATATGTAATGATCCAGATGAGAGCCAGGAATGGGGCTAGAACTAATCTACTGCTCACTTGGTGCAAGGAGTACCAACAATGAGAGTCTCTAAGAGATATGTGTCTTTTAAAATAAGGCCGAGGGCTTCCCTGGTGGCGCAGTGGTAGAGAGTCCGCCTGCTGATGCAGGGGACACGGGTTCGTGCCCCGGTCCGGGAAGATCCCACATGCCGTGGAGCGTCTGGACCTGTGAGCCATGGCCGCTGAGCCTGCGCCTCCGGAGCCTGTGCTCCGCGGCGGGAGAGGCCACAACAGTGAGAGGCCCGCGTACCGCAAAAAAAAAAAAAAGAAGTAAAATAAGGCTGAGCATTTCTCCCAACCTGAAGACGTCCAGCCCTTCTCAGACACTTCTGCCAGCGGTTAACCCACAGCCCTGCACAGCCACTTCCTCTCTGCACAGAAAGGTTGTCACAGCAGGAAGGTGGCTCGGCTTTCCTGGGCCTTGCCCCTACCAGGGGAAGCTACCGCCTGCAGAAGCTCACAGAAGCCTTTCTCCACCCCCACCGGGGAGACATTTCGAGCTCCAGGGCCCCAATCAGTAGGAGTCCATCCGCAAGTCACACAAAGGACAGCACCTGTGGGTGAGCTGTCACCATCCTCTTTTCCTTTCTTCTCTTCTGCTGTTTCAATAGGCTCCCTCCACCCAGGCCCTTTACTGAAGTCACCTGACATCAATCCAGCTCCCCTCACACCACCTGCTGCAGAGCGCATCTTTCTAGCTGACACACTTGGTCTTCAAGAACTCTCCCCATGGCCGCCCAGGCTGTCCAGCCCATTGCATTTCCCTGTTCCCCTCTCCCCACCCTCTTCCAAAACAGCATTTGAGTGTCCTGTTCTACTCCATTTCCAAACAAACTGCCTTTCCAACTTCAGGCCTTGGCCCTTGGATTTCACTTCTTCAGGACTCAACGCCTTATACGGGGTTATTTGATAAGTGCATTTCATCACCTGTCTACCAAGGTAACCTCCAATTGCCCATCACGTTTCCTCCACTAGGTCAACCTGCAAACTCATGCACTTCTCTGGATCCCATGACCACTTCCCAGGTTCCCCAGGAGGTCTCTGGTCATTTCCTGAACACAACACGCCTTTTACGCATCGTAGTTTTGCAATAGTCTTAGTGAAGTAAGTTCTTGTTTGATGTAAATCTCCCCATTGTGTGTGATATAAGGGTTGATGAATTGAACGGAAGCTCTGTGAGGCGTGGACCTCTGTGCCTCTGTGGTCCATAGCTGTACTCCCAGTGCCTGGCATGTAGCCAGAGTTCAATAAGTATCAATGCAAGGACTCTATGATGCCTTCCAGAATTCTAATCAGAAGATGTCCTTTATCTCTCTTTCCAGCCAAGAGCCCTTTATATAAGCAGCTTAGATAACAAGGCCAATGAGTAAAGTCTCTAAGAGATAAGCTTTTCATGCCGCCCATTTCTTCTCTAGACTTACCCATTTCAGTGAAAGCCTCACCATCCCAGGCTCAGGCATAGAATTTTCTAGTCTTCGAATCCAGTCATCTCCAGCCCCAGAGAGGAGGCGTGGTGACCAGGGGTAGGAGGGGAGTTCTCCTGGGGAGAGGCCCTTCACATGAGCTGCTGGGGTCACTGGGCTTAGCGCAGGCACGTTGACCCTCTGCCACCAAACTACTGCCTTGAAGACAGGAAAGAGCTTGTGACAAAGGGACGCTGTGAAGGTAATTTTTTCCTGAGTGTCTTTCAGTTTGGAATTTCTCTCCTTCATAACAAGTAAGAGAAAGGCCCAGAATCCTTTCCCTCCCGCCATGGCGTTATCTAGTCTATTTTGTCTGCCAGAGCAAATAATATTTTAGCATCACCCTCCCCCCTCCCCATACGACAATGTTATTTTCATTAACAGTCATGTAATAATCACTAAAAATCAGCATATACTTGATTTGTTCTTTAGATTTAAAAAAATCAACAATTACAAAATAAGAATGTATTAATGCATTTCAGTGTTAAAAATCTTACTCAGATTCAATGAAATAGCTCATGTATGAACCCAAACTGGTATTTATCAAACAACAATCTTACACTTCATAATAAATATTGTCTCACTGTTTAAAATTTTAAACATAATCTTAAATTGCGCATAGAGTATGACAGAAGTGACAAGTTTGTTTCTTCATCTTGACAAAAATTAGGCATATTTTAATTTAATGTTTAAATAGAGAAATATATAGTACTGAGGGGCTGGGGCAGAAACTGTGCCTGAAAGGAGCATAAATGATCCCAAACTTCAAGGAACTTAACTCTTAAAACAGCCAGGGTGTGACTGCGGAAGCTGCATAACTAGGAATTCTCCAGATCAACTTCTGTGGAGAAACAGTGCTTGTTAAGAGAGAAATTATATGCGTGCGCGCACACACACATATACATATGTGTGTGTTTATACAAAATATACATATATAAACATGGAAATCGTTTCTCGCTTAGACCAATAACCACTGCGCCACCAGGGAAGCCCTTTTTTTCTTTTTTAATGAAGAAAAATTCTTATTTTACCTCTATGCGCCAGGGAAGAATTTTAATCTTAGCCTAATGCCTTTCATTTAAACATGTTGATTACATTGCATATTTACAGATTTCACTGTCTTGTAAAAAAAATAAAAAGGAAAACACATTCTAATAGAAATAAGAATGATGTATTGCGTTGAAACCCTTTGTATAAGTAAATAATGCAGTAAAACATGTTCAAAGGGTTTCTGTGTTGAGTAACTGGGTCAATATTCTTGTGTATAGCAAGGTTTTGGCTGTTGGATTAGATATTAGATCTTAACAGTAGTGTCAAATGTAAGGAATTTAATCTGAATCTTTATGATTTTATATAATTGCAAAAAACTGTATAAGTCGGGCTTCCCTGGTGGCGCAGTGGTTGAGAGTCCGCCTGCCGATGCGGGGGACGCGGGTTCGTGCCCCGGTCTGGGAGGATCCCACGTGCCGTGGAGCGGCTGGGCCCGTGAGCCATGGCCGCTGCGCCTGCGCGTCCGGAGCCTGTGCTCCGCAACGGGAGAGGCCACAACAGTGAGAGGCCCATGTACTGCAAAAAAAAAAAAAAAATAGAAGCCATTGTATGATTATAATTGATTTGTGTTGTACACAGGCAATTTTTCAACAATTTATATGCCATTGGAAAATTTTAAAAGATGAGGGAAGAAGAGTAACGGCAAATAAAGCTTTGGGACATACAATCCTCATGGTGGCGTCCGCATCTGACCCTTTTGTCATGAGTGTTCTGGACATGCACCAAAATCACCTGGTGAGTTGTTTTTTGTTGTCACTATTATTTGGGTTGGGTTTTTTTTGGTTTTGGGGGTTTTTTGGTGATGACACTTAACACGAGATCTCTTTTAACAAATTTCTTTGTGTACAATGTGGTATTTGTGGACTACAGGCACAATGTTGTACAACACATTTCTAGAACTTAATTATCTTGCACAACTGAAAACGTACTCCTGTAGAACAGCAACTCCCCATTCCCTGCTCCCTGCAGCCCCTGTAAACATTTTTCTTTCTGCTGCTCAGGGTCTGACATACTAAGTGAAAAAAACCAGTCACAGAAGGACAAAGCACATAAGGGGTCATTTATCACCAAAGTTGTTTAGAATTTCTGGCACGTGGTGATAATAAAAGCAGAACAACTTGTAATTGATTATTTTTGTACCGTCAGTATGTTTTACTTTATTTATATTTGGCAATTGTCCAAATAATGTCCTTTATAGCAAAAAGGGGGAAAGATTCTGGTCCATGGTCCAATCCACAATTACGTCTTGTGCTTAGTTTTTATGTCCCTTTACTCTTTAATCTGGAATGCTCCCCAGTCTGTCCTTTTGTAATCTTGACATTTTGACATTAATATAAGTTAATGTTGTGGTAAACATTGCATAAAAATAATTTGTACTTTCCATGTTTCTCTTGGTATACTATTTTCAAGTTTTTTATTAGGAAAATTTCTATCGCAAAAGCAGAGAGAATAATAAAATGAGTCCTATTACCCAGATTCAATAATTAACATTTTGCCACCCTTCCTTCTTCTATTCCCAGCATTTTCAGTTGATGTATTTTGGTGCAATTTCCAGACATTGTAATATTTTACTGCAGATTTTAGTAAGCTCTAAAAAAATGACATTTTCTTATCTTACCATAATATTACCTTACCTAACAAAATTATTTCTAATTCCTTAATACTACCAAAATTATATACACATTTCTCCTATTGTTACTGAGTCCAAGCTCGCACTGCTCACCACACAACAGGCCAATAAATCAAGAGAAAAAGTGTTGGGGCAAAGAATAGTGACTTTATTTGGAAAGCCAGCAGGCCAAGAAGATGGGTGGAACCGTCTTACCCAAGTTAAAACTCAGGCTTCTTTTATACCAAACGGGGAGGGGATATTGCTCGTTGTTGCAGACTTCTTGATACTGGCCAGGCCCCAGCAGGGATGCCATAATCCTTTGCTCTTGCTGTTGTCCAACTCAGCGGGGTCACAGTGTTCCTGTAAACCTCCAACAAGATAAATGTTATTCTCTGTTCTGCAACTTTGTATCTCTATGTGAATGAAAACTGTTATACCTTTAAAGGTCAAGCCTGGGAGGCAGAGCCTTGACAAATGGACTCTCATGTATATTTCAGGCTATAGGCAACTTTCTCTACAAAGGTGCAGAGTCACCGTGACTAAGCACAGGCAACAGAGCACAAAGATTAGTGGTAAAGGAATAGATCCAATATGGAGTCAGGTTTGTTCTTCTCTGTTACAATACTCTGCAATGCAAGATGCCAACCTGGATGCACAGATGTCCTGGGGACAGCTGGGAGCTATTAGCAGCCTGAAAAAAATCTCCTAAATGCTAAAACCAATCATTTCAAAAGCAACGAGCAGCGTTAACAGGAAGATAGAACTTGAATCGGAACACAAAGTCAGACATACTTCTTTCTGACCACTTCTGGTTAAGAGATTTCATCAGTAATCCAGGGAAAGAAATTGATGGCTAGTGTTAGAATTTCCCTGGAGTTTGTAGCTTTTCCTTCCTAGCAGGTAAGCAGAGCCTGATGCATTTGTGTAAGGTGACTGTTACAAAAATATCATGCAGCTTAGAGAAAAAAACAATAGAGATGATGTAGGATATTTGGTAATGAATGAAAGTTTAATATCCATGGAGGCTAAAGAAGGAATATTAAGTGTAGTTTTAGTTTTATAGATTAGATTTCATTGAAAACAATTCCTGCAGAAATATTTTGGAATGTCAATCTAAACAAAGATTTACATAAGGCTGCTGAGTAAAAGAAATCCTTTATCAGTGAAGAATTTTAATGTAGTGTCTGAGACAAAATTAGTTTTCAGCAGATAATGGTAGTAGGGATAACAGTCAATGCTTTTAATGGCTACATTTATTGAGACATGCATGGTTATAACCAATTTCGATGTATCAACTTGTTGCTTTCTTACCGTAACCCTGGGAGGTTGGTATTTTTATTAGTCCCATTTTACATATAAGGATGCTGAGGCCCAGAATTTGCCTGCAGGCTACAAATAAGTCAAAGAACCAGGTTTGAAACCCAGGCAGTCTAGGTCCAAAATTTGAAACCAATACACTCCTTATAATAATTACCGTTATTAAATAATATTGTATGAAGAACTAAACGTGCTGTGAAGGAACTGTATGTTGAGAGAGAGAAACAGTAAAGTATTTTTTCCTAATCAGGAAAAAAAAAAAATCCCCACTTTGGAGATTCACCTTCAGAGACTCACAAGAGGACACATGGGACTCAGCACATGGTTGTGCTCTTGGCTAAGATTATTACACAGACCTTGTAAGGATACTCAGCTAGAGCATAAGAGGAAGAAGACACTAGGTTTGAAACCCAGGCAGTCTAGGTCCAAAATTTGAAACCAATACACTCCTTATAATAATTACCGTTATTAAATAATATTGTATGAAGAACTAAACGTGCTGTGAAGGAAATATATGTTGAGAGAGAGAAACAGTAAAGTATTTTTTCCTAATCAGGAAAAAAAAAAAATCCCCACTTTGGAGATTCACCTTCAGAGACTCACAAGAGGACACATGGGACTCAGCACATGGTTGTGCTCTTGGCTAAGATTATTACACAGACCTTGTAAGGATACTCAGCTAGAGCATAAGAGGAAGAAGACACAGGCGGGACTTCCCTGGTGGCGCAGTGGTTAAGAATCCGCCTGGCAATGCAGGGGACATGGGTTCGAGCCCTGGTCTAGGAAGATCCCACATGCCGCGGAGCAACTAAGCCCGTGCGCCACAACTACTGAGCCCACGCGCCTAGAGCCCGTGAGCCACAACAAGATGAAGCCGCCACAATGAGAAGCCTGCGCGCCACAAAGAAGAGTAGCCCCCGCTCGCCGCAACTAGAGAAAGCCCGCGCACAGCAATGAAGACCCAAGGCAGCCAAAAATTAATTAATTAATATAAAGAAAAAAAGAAAAAGAAGACACAGGCAGAGTTCGGAGGAATCCATGTGAGACATCCATATGCCCTCTGCATCCCAGGAAGCTGCACACTTTCATCCCAGCAATGAAAATACAGCAACCCGTGTGCAATGTTTCTGCCCAGAGAAGCCTGTTAGAGACTCAGCATCCCAGATATTTTGGGAGGCTGGTATTATAGACTGAACTGTGTCTCCTGAAAATTCCTATGATGAAGTCCTAGCCCTCAGTACCTCAGAATGTGACTATATTTGGAGATAAGGTCTTTAAAGCCGTAATTCATGTTAAATGAGCTCATTGGGATGGGCCCTTTCCCAATATGACTGGTGTCCTTATAAGAAGAGAAAATTAGGACACAGACACACGCACCGAGGGAAGACAATGTGAAGACAGGAGGAGGAGACAGTCACCTCTCTCATCCAAAGAGAGAGGCCTCATTAGAAACTAACCCTGCCAACACCTTGAACTTCTAGCTTCTAGAATAATGAGAAAATAAATTTCTGTTGTTTAAGTCACCCATTCTATGGGACATGATTACGGCAGCCCTAGCAAACTAATAACAGCTCATCACATAGGCACTGCCTGCCTGGCGCATACCAAATTCCAGACTCAAAGCAGTGTTCAGCATAAACTACGTTGTTTGTGCAAGCACTCTAGGTGAAATGAACCACACTCACCAGTTACCAAACGGTGCAACACTCCCGAAATCCAAGTTCCCAGATTAAGGCAAGGGCCTACCTTGTAAGCAGGTCCTTCTACAGATCAGACAGACTATGTTAACTTTTTTCTACACACACACACACACAAACACTCCCATGAAGCAAAGGGCTGGCTTTCACTTTAGCACCTCCAAACTCTCTAGAATCTAGAGGGTGGCTGAGGGATCATGAGTGTGGGTGGGACAGTGATGTCATAGCCAATCTGCCTATATAGCCTGGGCCTGAGAGAGGACCCATTCTTGCCTCGAACCTGCCATGGGAATCAGGCTCCTCCGTGCCATTTGCTTCCTGGGAGTAGGTGAGTCCAGAGAGTTGGTGGCAAACCCCTGTCCTATTATTTCTAGACCCTGGATATAAGATTTCCCCCTCATCAGGCTTCCTGGTGGCCTCTTTTTTCACCTCCTCCATCCCTCTTTCACAGGCCTCAGGCATGCAAAAGTAACCCAGACTCCAAGCTAGCTGTTCAAAAGAATGGGAGAGAAAGTGGTGATAGAATGTATACAGAATATGGATCATGAGAGAATGTTCTGGGGGGCCCACCTCCCTGGCACACAATGGGATTGTACTTCCTGGTTCCTGGAGGTTGGGCAGGGGGTGGGGCATGAGACTTGTTGCAGTGAGGGATTAGTAAGCAGAAGTGACATGTGTCACTGCCAGGCCAGAAACTTTAACAGCCAATGTGAGGCCTCCAGACCTATCTTCAGTTCTGCTTGGGAGGCGAGTGAGTGCTTGAGATGGTGACTCCTGCTTCAGCCTACGTTCCTGAATGAGGAGACCTAGGGCAGAGCCCCCAGACAACCCGTGGTGGAGATGAACAAGAAATAAACCTTTGTTTTTAACTCCCCCCACCAAAAAAAATTAGGTTATATCCCTACTCACAATCAACTGGAGAAAGTATCTGTTTATTTTTAAGAATGAAGCATTTACTATCCTTCTCGCAGCAAACATTGTCCAGACTCAGAAAATCAACTGCAAGAGAACGGAACAGGTATGAGCCTGTGAGTCTGTTTCCAGAGCTACCTGGGTCTTTCCCCATTACAGCTGCCATCACCTCAACTGAGCCTCTGGTAGAGAGAGCGCTATTCCCAGACCCAGTTCCTCTCCACCACTGAGCTGATCCACAGTGCGCCTGCTTCTTCCAGCATCTCTCCCCTTGCTTAGTTTTGGTTATGAAGCTAAACATACACCTACACCTGCAGGTCCACAGCCAGCGCACTGCTGTCTTTGAAGGGAGCTGCATTCAAGGACTCAGACCCCTGGGCTGGTCATTTTTTCATAACATTTGCATTCCTAGCCCTGAAACTGCATTCCTACGCCTCTTTATCTGAGGCCTTGGGCTTTGGGTAGAGGGCTTTCTCAGGCCCCTTTGCCACAGCCTCCTCGTGGGAGGAGGTGGGGGAACCCTGGGACACTTCCCCATTCTGACTCAGCGCCCAGTACTTCTCCACTCCTCACGCCCCCTTCACACCCTTCTCCCACACCCCAGGGTCCAAGAACCTGCTGGAGGCTTTTGTTCAGGGCTCTCTCAACAGTGAGAAGACCGCCCACGTCTGTGCTGATCCCCGGACCCTGAGCAGAATGCCATTACATCAGGGAAATGGCACAGGGAGTCTGTGCTTGCTTCGGTTTTAGACTCTTGCTTATGCCATCACAGTAAGTAATTAGGCAATTTTCAGAAGAATTTAGGATTGCTAAAATAGAAAAAGATTTGGGTTTATTTTGGAAGAAAGTTTGGTGTATTTGACCAAGAGATTTTAATGTACTTAATGTTTCATGTCAAGAAAAGTTGGATTATTCTATACTTTTTACCAGGATACTACTTTGTAAGGTTTAGTTTGCTTTTTGTTTTTTTTTTTAACAGCTTTATTGGAGTATAATTGCTTTACCATGGTGTGTTAGTTTCTACTGTATAACAAAGTGAATCAGCTATATGTATGCATATATCCCCATATCCCCTCCCTCTTTCGTCTCCCTCCCGCCCTCCCTATCCCACCCCTCTAGGGGGACACAAAGCACTGAGCTGATCTCCCTGTGCTATGCGGCTGCTTCCCACTAGCTGTCTATTTTACATTTGGTAGTGTATATATGTCCATGCCACTCTCTCACTTTGTCCCAGCTTACCCTTTCCCCTCCCCGTGTCCTCAAGTCCATTCTCTACATCTGCATCTTTATTCCTGTGTAGGATTTATTTTGAACCACTGTCTCTAGCATCTCCCATAGATGTAGAGGCTATACACACACACCATAGAAAAGGGTTACTGGAATATTGTTATCCCTAATATACCACATTTCCTCTGTTATAAGGTAAATTGTTTTTCACAATTTTATTTTTCTAAAATATTGGCAAATCCTATATTCAATGTTCATTGCTAATGCAATAGAATTAACAACCACTTAAAAATAACAATTATGTTTTTAACAGTACATCTTTTAATAGATGGCATCTCAGAATCAAAGAGATGTTAGTTTTGCAAACATTTCTTTCTAGAGGTTCCTCGCTTCCTTTAGGGTATTTAGGCCTATGGCTCTCAGTCATCCACCGGCTTCTGCTCTACTAAGGCACGAGCAACGGCAAACGTGAGGCAATCCCTAGTAGTACCCTTGTTAGCTTTTGAGCTTTGGTGTCACATAGACATGGATTTGAGTCCTGCCTCTGTCACTTAATCTCAGATTGTGTGAACTTGTTTAGGTTATATAAAGTCTTCGTGTCTAATCTGTAAAATTTCTTAATCTGTAAAAATGCCTAATTCACAGACTGAAATAACTCATATAAAGCACAGAGTAAGTGCTCAAAAACATTAGCTCAGTTTTTATGCAAGTGTTAAACTGTTTCAGGAAGTTACATGACAGAGGAAATCAACTGGATGATGAAAAAGGACCATAGCACTGTTGTCAAATTTTACAGAGGGATGATCTGTCTCATAGTCCATAATGAGCTGAATTAGAATAGAAGAAACCGTATTACAAATAACCATTGATGACCAAAATGAGGCGGAGATATGACAGACAAATAGAGATGCAAGGCATATGAGTTGTGAATTAATTGTGAGAGACCTGAGAAGAAAAGAGGCAATAAAGATGAATTTCTGGGGACTTCCCTGGTGGCACAGTAGTGAAGAATCCACCTGCCAATGCAGGGGACACGGGTTTGAGCCCTGGTCCGGGAAGATCCCACATGCCGTGGAGCAACTAAATCCATGCTCCACAACTACTGAGCCTGCGCTCTAGAGCCCGCGAGCCACAACTACTGAGCCCGCATGCCACAACTACTGAAGCCCGTGTGTCTAGAGCCCGTGCTCCGCAACAAGAGAAGCCACTGCAATGAGAAGACTGCGCACCGCAACGAAGAGTAGCCCCTGCTCGCCACAACTAGAGAAAGTCTGCGTGCCCTGCAACGAAGACCCAATGCAGCCAAAAATAAATTTTAAATTTTTTAAAAAAGATGAATTTCTGAGCCTAGACAACAAGATGAGTGGGGATACCATTTATTTTTTAACTAATTTTTATTGGAGTATAGTTGCTTTACAATGTTATGTTAGTTTCTGCTGTGCAGCAAAGCAAATCAGTTATATGTATAAATATATCCCCTCTTTTTTGGACTTCCTTCCCATTTAGGTCACCACAGAACATTGAGTAGAGTTCTCTGTGTCATACAGTAGGTTCTCAGTAGTTATCTGTTTTATACATAGTAGTGTGTGTATGTCAGTCCCAGTCTCCCAGTTCATCCCACCCCGCCTCCCCGCCTTGGTGTCCATATGTTTGTTCTCTACATCTGTGTCTCTATTCCTGCTTTGCAGATAAGTTCATCTGTATCATTTTTCTAGATTCCACATATAAGCGATATTATACGATATTTGCTTTTCTCTTTCTGACTTTTCACTCTGTATGACAGTCTCTAGGTCCATCCATGTCTCTGCAAATGGCACTATTTCGTTCCTTTTTATGACTAATATTCCATGTATATACATGTACCACTTATTAAGAGGAATGTATTCAGCAGTATGAGCCAGTTTACTGGAGTATGTATCAGGGAAGGAAGAATAAGTTCAATTTGGGACAACCAAAATAAAGACTCAACAGACAGTCGGTATTCTGAATTATGTTTCCCTAATATTCTAAAAATTTACCTTTAGTTATCTAAGGTCCATATTGCATACCTAGTCTTGCTTTACACCCAAGGAGTAGCACATACGTGGTGCTCAGTAGTAATGGATGGGGAGGTGGTGGACGCGTGGTGGATAGACTGCAATTGCAGGCTGAGAGACTTGTGAATAAAGATCCAAACTAAGTGAAGAGCCACACGTCTCCACTAGGGGGCAGACAAGTCTCCATATTCTGCAGAAACTCGACTGCCTATGACAAGAAGGGAAGAGAGCCAGCAGGGATGAGCTACACAGTGGTGACAGAAGATGAACTTGAATTTGATGTCTTAGTGCCTTTTCTCTGGGAAGAGGCGAGGCCATCACCTAAAGATATTGACTCTTCTGCCACTTCTCCTGGGATTAGGTATGGCCTTATACTGGGGGAATAAGTATAAGGGGAAAGTTTAGGGGGGAAGTTTGGAGTAAATGTGGATGTTGGAGAGAGGAGTAGGGTGTCCGAGGCCACCAGTCAGAGGATGGGGGAGATGTTGGATTAGAGGATCCTGACATAATAACAGTTGGCAGAACAAAACCAAAGTGCAGACAGTGCTACAGGGTTCTTTGGGGGCCAAGGTGGTATTGGAGCAAATAGTAAAAGACCTTCCTGCCTGGGGACAAGCTTGTCAGCCCTCATGGGTTTTTCTATCTCTCTGGAACTAGGCTCTGTGTTTGGTGCTCTCCTATCTCAAGAGCCAAGCAGGGTCACCTGTGAATGCGGGACCTCCGTGATGATCCAGTGTTATAGGTCGATGGCCAGCTCACCTTCATGTACTGGTACCGTCAGTTTCCAGGACAGAGCTTGGTGCTGATGGCAACTGTGAATCAGGGCTCTGAGGCCACTTATGAGAGTGGGCTTACCAAGGACAAGTTTCCCATTCTCTGCCCAAACCTGCCATTCTCAACTCTGACTGTGAGCAACGTGAGCCCCGAGGGTAGCAGCTCTTACTTCTGCAGCGCTGGAGACACGTGCTGGGCACAGATCAAAGGTCCCAGCAAGAACCCCTGCAACCTCCTACCTGGCTCCATCCAGGTGAGCCTGAGAACCCTGGGAAGCAGGCTGGAGGGGGGAAACCACAGCTCTTGGGCAAATGCAGCTCCCTGTGTACTGGTCGGTGGGGATGGGTGTGAATGGTCAGGCTGGGATGGGGAGAGAATTGGTAGGATCCGCTGGAGGGCCCCATCCACAGACAGTAAGAGTAGCTACTGGAGGTTGAGGATAAAATTTCTTCCAGAGGAATGTTTAAAAATATTCAGTAAAGACAATCAGATACAATTGGCCTTCAAGTGGTACACTCAGAAGTACGCTTTAAGTATTTTATCTCAAGTCTATATTTAGCCTGTTCTCTATCGATATAGTTTAGAAGGCCCTTAGCCATCTTGATATCATACTGGTCCATCACACTGATGGCATTATGCCGATTGTTCTTGGTGAATGGAAATTGTAAAGCACTCTAGATACCTTGGTACGACATATGCATGCCAGACCAATGTAGATCTGCAAAAATTCAGGGACCTGCCGATTTGGTGAGCTTCTGAGGAGTCCAGAGGTGTGAGATATGTTGGAATGTCCTCCAAAGTGAGGGGCAAGCTGCTGCATCTCACATCATCTGCCATGGAGAAAGAGGTGCAATGCTTCATGGGACTTTCTGGATTTCGGAGTTAACATATACTACAGTTGGGTGTGCTCCTCTGGTCCATTTACTGTGTCATCTGTAAGGCTGGGCCAGTGCAAGACAGAGTTCTGTAGCAGAATGAGGCGATGATGTAAGCTTCCCAGCCACCTGGGCCATAGACCGAGTAGCTCAGTTATTCTTGAAGTGCCCATGGCAGATGGGCTGCTCTGTAGAGCTCGTGGCATTCCCCAGTAAGAGAATCACAAGACAGATGCAAAGAGTTTTGGGGTAAAGCCATCCTGTCTGTCTTCTACCTGGCAACAACTATTCTTCCTTTGAAAAGCTGCTCCTGGCTGTTTACTAAATGCCTTATCACAGCATTCAGAACTGGGTGTTAGCTGATTTGCAAAACTGTGAAGTTGAACACGCACAGGGTACGGCATTCAGAACTGGGTGTTAGCTGATTTGCAAAACTGTGAAGTTGAACACGCACAGGGTATTCTGTTACTCGGAAGATGTGTAATTAAGACAAGATTCAAGCACAGCTGGAAGGAGGCACAATTTGATTTCAAGAGCAAGTCCCAGTTTCATGGTCCACACTCCTATTCCACACCCACCTTACCCTCAATCCGTACGCAAGGTTTTGTGGGAATTCCCTATTTGCAGCTGAAAAACTATGGGGCTGTTTTCTGGGTAGGGTTGCATTTTATTCTGGAATGATCATTACAGTTTAACATAAGTATGGTTCTGAAAGGTAGTGGTAAAGGAAAATCTTCGCAAGGACCAGAACCTCAGTCCTGAAGAATAGATCTAGCCTGTATTCAACTTTCCCAGTATCATCTAGATTCTAGCCATTCATTCACATTTTCCCTCTTTTTGCTTCCCTGTGCTGTGTTAGGGGTAATTCCTTTAGACTCTCTGTCCTATTTACTAGTTCACACCTCAACTCCGTTAAGCCATTTCACCTTTCAACTGACTTTTTTTTTTTCAATTGACTTTTTAATTTAAAATATATTTTCATTTCCAGGAAACCTACTTGGGTCTTTCTACAAATATAAGCAGTCATTTCTGAAAAATCTTACTCGTCCTGTATTTTTCAGTTATTTTATTTCTTTAAGGCTATCTAACTTATACTTGGAATTATCTGTTTGTGCCAACATCTGATGACTTTATGCACCTGGTTTTCTTGTGATTTCTGCTGCCTCTCACTCAGGGTGCCTTATTTCCTTGTGCATTGCGTAATTTGATATTATAAAATTTATCTTTGGGTATCCCCTAAATCCTGGCGTAAAGGTGGGCTTTCCAGAAAATATTTATTTTTGCCTCTGTCAAGCAATTGGGGTGCAACAGACCTGATGTTTTCTTTTATAATTCTCAGCGTCCATCTTCTTGGCCGTACAGTGTCTGTGCCAAACCCCAAAGGGCTGACTACTCAGTGGCCATGAATATGCGTACGCGGGCCTCTCACTGCTGTGGCCTCTCCCATTGCGGAGCACAGGCTCTGGACGTGCAGGCTGAGCGGCCATGGCTCGCGGGCCCAGCCGCTCCGCGGCATGTGGGATCTTCCCGGACCGGGGCACGAACCCGCGTCCCCTGCATCGGCAGGCGGACTCTCAACCATTGCGCCACCAGGGAAGCCCGAGGAAGCTGTTTTTAATCCTCCACCCAAAGCCAAGACCAAGAAAAATAATAGTCCTTGTCAGTTGCCTGTGGGGTTATTTTCTTTAGTTCGCCCTTTCGCTAACTGTGTAGCTTTTCCTGTAGCCTGGCTTTATGAAGAAGCGACCCCCTTCACGGTCCTAGTCCTGTACAAGGTCCAGTGGGTCTTACCCGGTTTCTACACATGCTGATTCTCTTGGTCACGGGGATCCATATGTGCACCCATTTGATCAGATGGATCAAAAGTGCTAGTTTACCTTCCTGTCCCCTGCTCCCTAGGAAATGGGCAAATTCACCTACAGATAAGCCTTGGGCTGTGAGCCTCTTCCTAGCCAATGGCAAACTTTTCTCCTAAGGAGCAGTAAAACACTGTGGTTAGGGGCTTGATTTCTGTTCCCAGGCAGACCTGAGCTTAAACCTTGACTCCACGGCTTTATCACCAGGTGTAACCTTGACAAGTTACACAATTTCATATGCATATATATAATATTTTTATATATAAAATAAGGATAATAATGATGCCATAACAGAAAGGCGTGAGGATTTTTATAAGAATGAGATGAAGTCTTCCACGTAAACCACATCTCACACTGTGCCTGGTAGAGACAAAACACACAATTTAGTTACTAGTTAAATGTATTTCTCGCTGTAATGCATGAAATTTTACCATTAACAATTCCATCCTCAAGGTCAGGTATTGCCCTCTCTGGGAAAATTTTATTTATTATTATAATTGTTTCTCTTTATTTTAGCTATTTTAATAACAAAATTAATGCATGTTTTTTTGTGAAATACACAGTCTATTAAACTGAGGAAAATTAAAATCACCCATTTAAATAAAATTAGATCATATGTATTTTATCATTTATTCTCTTAAGCCAACAATATTTCATGTCAAAAAATATACTTGACATTAACTTATAAGAATATTTCGGTGTATTGATCCTTTAAATATCCTTTAAATTGATCCTTTAAACCATGCTTTAAATGTCAGTTTTTACAATGAAAATTAATAGCAAGGTAAATATCTACATGCTAGATGATAGGGTAATTTAATTTAAAAAGCAGTGGTTGTGTGTGTCAATTTATTTCTGTTATAGACTCAGCAGGGAATGACGGAAGCCCTGCTTACCCCACCTTCACAGGGCTGGCATCTTCTTATTCAGGTTCTCAACTCAAATACTATCTCCCCAAAGACAGCGTTCCTGACCTTCTTACCTAATATAGCACTTGTGGACCCAGCCACCAGTTACTCACAGTTATTATCACTTTATCCTATTTTAATAACATCTAATCACCATAGTCTGATATAAATATACAGTCGATCCTTGAACAAGGTGCGGATTAAGGGCGCTAACCCTCTGCACAGTTGAAACTCCACGTATAACTTTACAGGTGGCCCTCTGTATCCGAAGTTCCACATCTGTGCATTCAGCCAACCTCAGATCATGTAATATTATAGTATTTATTGTAAAAAAAAATCCATGTATAAGCAGACCAGTGCATTTCAAACCCCATGTTGTTCAATGTATATATACATTTTTAATTTACTGTCTGCCTCTCATAGCTATACCTCCTTACATATGTGTGGACACGAACACACATAAATACACATAGATGCCATGAAAGCAAGGACCTTTTGTGTCTTCTTCATTGCTGTTTCCATAAAGCTTAGAGAAATTACAGGAACATCACAGGAATTCAGTAAATATTTACTTAGTGTTATGGACTGAACTGTGTTCCTCCAAAATTCATATGCTGCAGTCCTAACCCCCAGTCCCTCAGAATGTAACTGTATTTGGAGATAGGATCTTTAAAGACAATAAGTGAGGCCATTAGAGTGGACCTTAATCCAATCTGGCTGGTGTCCTTATCAGAAAAGATTAGGTCATAAAAGGAGAGACACCAGGGACGTGCCCACAGAGGAAAGGCTACATGAGAACACAGAAGAAGGTCATCTGCAAGCCAAGGAGAGAGAAGCCTCAGTAGAAAACAACCCTGTTGACGAAAAGAATCCATAAACAATCTGTCATAGGAATAGAAACAAGTTGTATTTGAGCCAAACTGAGAACTATAGCCCAGAAGACAGCCTCTCAGATAACTCTGAGGAACTGCTCCAGAGAAGCACGGTTTTCAACCCAGTTTTATATCTTGTCAGAACAAAGAACATTAAACAAGTCAGGGATACAGTCCTTCAAGGTTTAAAACAAAACAGATCAACACCGTACAGTGAGTCAGTATGTCCTTGGTCCCTGAGAAGGAGTCTTACCATCGAAGGAGTAACAGCACTGGTGTCCCAGGAAGAGGCATTTTATGTTTTAACATAGACGTTTTTACTTCCAGTCAATGTGCCCTTTTCTTTAGTAATTAAAACAGATGTACAGTATATGTCTGATGGGCCACAAACAGGCTGTTTTAGTTAGCATAAAATTCAAATTAACTCATGTATAAGCCAGAATGACTTCTCCATACCTCAGTATGTGAAAGTTGCTTTTATGAACACCTTGATCGTGGACTTCTAGCTCCCAGAACTGTGAGAAAATAGATTTCTGTGGTATTTTGTTATGGCAGCCCTAGCAAACTAATACATTGAGTAAATAAATATGATTCAGCAGAAAAGAGAAAAATTTGCCAAGCCATGTGGACTTCCCTGGACAAAAACTGTACAAAAATCATCTGAGTTCAGGCAATGTAAGGCCATTAAAAATGAACTAGATTGTTCCAACGGGGAGGGGACAGAGGCTTTTCACCTTTCTGCTTGAGGAGAACGGTGGCCCCAAAATGTTTGCCAGCTCCCTCTGCTCCACCCACCCCCAGGCTGGGAAAGGGAACAGATATGGTGGGATCTAGAGAGGCAAGCCCAGAACCTGCTCAAACACAGTGGCCCTGAACATGGACGGTCCTCAGTTTGGAGCTGTGTTGGTTCCTGTGTGGACTGAGCACTCAGTTCTGAGACTTGGGAGCCTTTTGAAGATCCTCCTGGACAGGTCGGCCTATAGGAAGTGGGCTGACCAGTTGGCTGCCTTCCAAATGGACAACAGAGTCTAGAGTTTTTAAAAGCTAAATGAGTGGAGGGAGCTCAGTTGACTGGGCTTACCACTGAACTTGACTTGTGGGGCTCAATCTGGATCTAATATGATTTAGAAAAGTAAATACACCTGTCATTTATTAAACTCTGCGTATCATGGTACAAGTCATGGCTGCTACAATAACAGCCACGTGGGTGTTCCTCCCAGACTCCTTACTGGCTCTCCTCTGAGTACTCTTCAGTAGACTCTGGAGTCACTTAAGCAGCATTAAGCCCAGGGATGAGACAAGGAATGACTGCAATGTGAACAAAAAGACCATTATAGTATAGGAACCAATCTATCTTCAGATAAAAAGCTTCAATTGCTAGAGACTCCCCCATTCACCCCTCTATATCAGCCTGAAGACTAGACAAAATGTGCAAGTAGACGTACCCATCTTCCTTGCTTCAAGGTGGGAAGCAGGAGAGGGCTGGGGAGGAGAAGCAGACTACCCCATTCAGCCAACCAGCCTATGCCCAGCCTGTGCCTCTAGCCTCTGTCTCACCCTTCAGTGTGTTTGGATCACACAGACCACCCCTTCACTACCCAGATTCAGTGATTCCCAGGTTGCACCATTCAAGAAAATAGTTCTTAGTGGATAAAGAGAAATTGCACAATGGGCAAAATACATAGTTTAGAAAAAGTAATGGAGGCGGGAAGGAGCTGGGAGTTTGGAGGAAAGACAGCAGAGAATTTGACAATCTGATTGGAGCTGGTAAAGGACCCTGGGGGGCCAAGGAGGAGTTGACTAAGAGCTGAGGAGAAATACCTGAGCTGGGGGGCTGGGGGAGGGAAGTATTTTTTAAAGAGAAACTAATGATTTGGAATCTGACAAAAATCTACTTTTCAGACCAATAGGAGATCTGAAAGACTCCACTATGTAGCAACATGATAGGAATGAACTTAGCTTCCATAGGGAAAGGTTCTGGTGTCATTTATGGATTCCTTAGCTGGGTGACCCTGGAGAAGTCACTTAACCGCTTAGCTTTAGAGTTTTCATTGGTAAAAAGGAGAAAATGGTATCTGTTGCCCAACTCATGAGGCTGTGTGAGGATCAAATAAAGGGAAGGGAAGCCAAACGTTCTTTGGTGGAATTTACAGGCTCTGGAGTTGGCCTGCCATGCTTAAATCCCATCTCTACAGCTTACTGGCTGTGTGACCTTGAAAAAGTTACTTCCCCTCTATAAAGCTCATCTTGTCATCTATAAAATGGCAACCCCATAGGTGGTTGTGACAATAAAGTGAAAAAGGTCCATGAAAGACTCACACACGTTTGGTATAGTAAAGCGCACAGAAACCATCCACCATTATCATAATGAAAAGCCAGTGGCTTGATGTGCCAAGAGCTAAAAATCAACCAAGAGAATGTCTTTTTTTTTTATTAATTAATTAATTAATTTTTGGCTGTGTTGGGTCTTCGTTGCTGCGCCCGGGCTTTCTCTAGTTGCGGCGAGCAAGGGCTACTCTTCATTGCGGTGGGTGGGCTTCTCATTGCGGTGGCTTCTCTTGTTGTGGAGCATGGGTTCTAGGTGCGTGGGCTTCAGTAGTTGTGGCGCACGGGCTTAGTTGCCCTGAGGCATGTAGGATCTTCCCGGACCAGGGCTCGGACCCGTGTCCCCTGCATTGGCAGGCGGATTCTTAACCACTGCGCCACCAGGTAAGTCCTAGGAGAACGTTTTAGAGAAATAGACAAAGGAATCCAAAATTCAGAATGAAGAGTGCCAGGTGCTGCAGAGTTTTATTCAAATTGAATTTGGGCAAATGTGGACTGGAATCCAACCTACACATCTGAGCCTAGAGTATGAGGTAATGGTTTCCACCTGTATCTATTTTCTCTGCCTGTAAGGTGACTCCTGATACTTTGACCAAAACTCACCTCATACTGTATTGCGGGTGTGATAGTTGATTCTAAGGGGGAGCGCAAAGCATCAGGAGAAGGCTAGTCTTAAGGCTTTAGACACAGAAAAGCCCAAGCAGTTGGGGGTTCCCTTTCAGACAGAGTCAGAGCCACAAAGCACCAATTCAAAAACTTTCTCCCTTTTCCCAGGATAATTTCCTATCTTCTACCAAAGATCACCTCCCCTTACCTGTCCAGGGCATACTGGTATCCACAGCAAGAGTCTCTCCTTAACTTCTAAGGCAAGGCTTCCCCTTTTCCCAGGATAATTTCCTATCTTCTACCAAAGATCACCTCCCCGTACCTGTCCAGGGCATACTGGTATCTACAGCAAGAGTCTCTCCTTATCCTCTAAGGCAAGGCTTCCTATGAAGACCCCACAACAAGGGGACAAAACAAAATAGCATATTTCATGATATTTATGAAAGAGCCTCTATTATGGAGGCTCCACAACCTGAGTGAGCTACCTGTGCCTTCGACGTGGCCCAGAGGGGCCCAAGGCCATGGCAAGAGAGGGCTGTGAGGCCAGGTGCCAGGTGGATGATTAATTCAAGCTTCTCTTTCTGCCAGGGAGGCAAGCATCAGGAGGGATCCGGAGGTAGTTTGTCCCTTGATTTGACCCCTTGGCTGCCATCTGCAGTGATTCCCATGCTTCACAGTACTTTCCCCGTCTTCCAGTAGCCTTGAGGCCAGCTCTGCCAGTTTTAGATCTGTATTCTCGGACAAGACAAACAAAACCTTTCTGATTCTCAGTCTCATCCTCTGTAAATGGAAATAATCCTGTTCTGCACACCTCGTGATTAAAACATTTATGAAAACTGAAACTTGAAACTCAACACAAATGAAAATCAGCATAGCACTGCTACTTGTGTGTGTGAAAGCTCTTTTGTTTAAAAGCTGTCAGGCACCGTACAAATACAGCAGTATTCCTGCCTAGATATGAGTCCATCGTGTATTAGAGGGTGTGCAGTGAGTATGGGGAGAGCTCTGAGCAGTGCGTGTCCTGTCCTGGAGAAGCTGGCTTCCAGCCGTGCCAGACACTGAATCAGAAGACACCCTGTGGGTCCCTCTCCACCCACAAGCCCCACCTGCATCTCCCCCAATTAATTCTGTTTCCATTTACTCTATCCCCGCAGCCTACTTCCTGGCTCACCGCCAGTCTTCTGAGCTTTTCTGACTTTGCTCACCATTTCCAGAACATTCAGTCATATTTACCTTGCTGAGAATTCATATGTGAACTCTGCCCACTCCTGCCTGTCAGGAACCCTGAGCTCAGAAGAGCTGAGGAGGAGAAGCCTCGTCATGGGAAGGCTCCTCGACCTGGTTCACGTCATTAGACTCCAGCACAGACACCAGTTACGTCTCTACCCCTCTGGCCAGGTTATGCCTCAATACATTACAGAGCTGTGTCTTGATGGCAGGTTGCAAACTGAGGTCACTTCTGGCAAGATCCACTCTGCGCTGAGCCCAGCAAAATAGTCCCACTGCATCAAAAATAGAAAATTCCAGAATTCCCCCACCTTCAATGTTGTTTTCAATTACCCAATACTCAACCTTTATCATGTGCCAATTTCTCCACCTACTGCCGGTTCCCTGATCGGGACCCAAATGTACCATTGCTCAAATGTTTTCTAATATCTGATCTGGAGCATATAATTCTAGCTCAGGCTAGCAAGCTCCTAGCGGGTGGTGGCGGTCTTCATCACCGTCAGGGCAGATTCCCATGGCGACCAGGAGGCTGCTTAAAGAGAACCCATGGCAGCACGGGCGATGAGAGAGACCAGTGTCTTGATAGTGAGGAAGACGAGCAATGTGGTAGTGGACTTCTGTGCCCCCCAATGCACCAGGTAAATACCTACTTACCCCTTGGACCCTCCTCCTTCCAAATGTCCCCCTTTCCACCAGCCTTGGTAGGAAGGAAGCCAGCTTGAAAGCCCAGACTCACAAGAAACTCTGCCTCTCCCATGTCATCACCTCTTGATGTTGGGATCCTGGTTCCCCAAGGCTTTGGATCTGACCTTCCTACCCAGTGGTTTAGACTTGAGAAGGGTCTTCACGTTTATGAGTATGACTTAGTCAAGACTTCTTTCCTCCCATGGGACAGGATACTGGGCAGCCAAATTTGCTACAAATATCGGCCCTTCCTCATGTCCTCAGCTTAAGAAGGCCCAGCTGTGACATGTGGGGTCTTAGCTTTCCCTGTTGCCCCCATCCCAGAGTCTTCCTTGGAATCAGCTTGTCTTCCTCCCTGCCCTCAGATGCTGTTTCCTTATCACCCATAAGTCATGAATCCACAGAGGGGCCAAACATAGTAGAACTGATGCAAGACTCCAGGAAAAGGAAAGCTGCAGGTGTGTTTGTACGGGGTTGGGGGGTGGTGACCCTCCACCCTCACCTACACACGCCCTCCCTCTCCTCGGGAGGTATAAAGGCTCTCCATCAGCCACTCAGCTACACTTCTCCACCATGAATGCACTGCTGATCGTTGCCTTTGTGGGAGCTGCTGGTGAGTCCCATGCGTTGCTTTGGGCCCCATTCGCCCCTGTCCTGGCGGAGATACATGCTCCACCATTCCTGCTACCTTTCCTGTTCTACCTGTGCGCTGAGATCCTACCTTCCCTGTCCAGCACCCCTCCTTCCCACTCTGGGGTTCTCTTTAAGCCTCATTCTCTCACCTTCTGCCGGACTCCACTCGCATCCCCCTCATCCATCAGTTTCGGGGCTTTGTTGGGAGAGGCGAGAAAGGGAGACCAGGTGGGGACAGTTTGTGAAATGAGCCAGGACTTGAGGCTCTAGGATAGCTCCACGGTAGCTGTTCCTAACCTCGGATGCACCTGGGGAGGTGGAAAGATGACTCATTCCAGTCCTATTAATTGGCCTGGGGTGTGGCCCACGCATTGACCTTTTAAGCCTCCCAGGTAGTTTTCAGATGCCTGGATGTAAAGCCACAGCTGCAAATCACTGTTCTATTGGCCAATAACCGTAACTACCTTTGTCCTGCGCAGTGGGTCCCCGGCCTCACTGCGCAGATGTGAGCTACGGGAGGAGCTGGCTACAGCCAGGGCTTCGCGGTCAGATCTTCCTACTTAGGCCATTCCATCATGACGAGCCGGGGCTGAAATTGCAGTGGGGAGTAGACTGGTGATGAGTAAGAGAGAGAAAGAAGCATTCGGTGGGTGAGAGGACCCCATTCAGACCCTATCGCACTGAATGCACTGTGAGGGGTGTTTCTTGTCCTTGGCCCCAGGGGAGGTCTGGACCCGAGCCCCTGCAGGGTCCCTAGCTCTGTGCCCTGCAGGCACACAGAGCAACGCGGGAGAACCACCTCTGTGAGACAAGCCGGGGATGCTCCCTCGCGGCCTCCCTCTCGTCATTGTCCTCCTTCAGGAATCCTAATTAGCAAGGTCCAGCCGCGGGGCTCTGGGCTCCAACCCCAACCCTCCTGTTGAATTGGCTTCTCCCTTCCTGTCTCAAGTTGCTTTTCCCATGGACGATGATGACAAGATCATAGGGGGCTACACCTGTACAGCGCATTCTATCCCCTACCAGGTGTCCCTGAACTGTGGCTACCACTTCTGCGGGGGCTCCCTCATCGGTGACCAGTGGGTGGTGTCCGCGGCTCACTGCTACAAGTCGTAAGTGCTGGGCCCCTGGCTACAAAGCCCACACTGCCCAGGGCCCTCTGGAGGAGCCGGGGTCTGTGTAGGGGTTGCTGAAGTTGGGAACGATGATGGGGAAGAGAAGAAGTTGACGATGGCAGCTGACTCGCAGGAGCTGCGGGTAAAGAGGGGCACCTGATAGGAAGCCGCTGAAACCCCAAATCAATAGATCAAACAGCAAGGGCTGCGGGTCATAAAAGCAGGGACGGATCATTTTGCGGTAGGAGTGGCCAGCTTGAAAAGCAGGCAAGGACCTCACACCGAGTAACCTTTGCCAGTTGGCTACAGGTTAAAACCACCTGAGATATGTTAAAAAAACAAAAACAATAAAAACAGTTGCCTAGTTCCTATTTGACTCAGAATTTTTAGGAAGAGAGTCTGAGTATTGGTGAGTTTATAACTGCCTCTGGCAGATCTACTCTCTGGGCAGAGCTGAGAATCACTGCCAAGACCAAGGGCTTTCAAACCTGAGTGCGCATAAGAGTCACCCGGAGGGCCTGTTAAAACACAGATTGCTGGGCCCCACCCCCAGGGTTTCTGATGCAGTAGGTCTGGGGTGGGAACTGAGAATGAGTTCCCAGCTGAGGCTGATGCTGGAGGTCCCAGGGCTGCACTTTGAGAAGCGCTGGATTAGATCATACGGGATGATGGCACTTAGCAGAGCGAGAACAGAGGGAGTAGAAGTCACCGCGTGTAGTTCGCAAGGTTGCAGAGGATGAAGGATGCCCGGGGAACTCGAAGTGGCTCGGTTGCACCCATGGCACTGAATGCATGAGAGGCATGGGGAAAGGCGGCCGGAAAAGCAAATGGAGGAGCATCCCCACCGGGACCCCTTCACGGCCTCCCTGACCCACGGCCCCTCTACTGCCCTGTGACATTCCCACACCACCACCTGCGAGCAGGGAAAATGCTGGGGGACGCAGGGATGTGGGCAAAAGGCCTTTACTGTGCTTCGCCCGCAATAGCCGCATCCAGGTGAGGCTGGGAGAGCACAACATCGACGTCCTGGAGGGCCGTGAGCAGTTCATCGACGCGGCCAAGATCATCCGCCACCCCAACTCCAGCAGCTGGACTCTGAACAATGACATCTTGCTGATCAAACTCTCCTCGCCTGCGGTCACTGATGCCCGGGTGTCCACCTTAGCTCTGCCCAGCGCCTGTTCGCCCGCTGGCACCCAGTGCCTCATCTCCGGCTGGGGCAACACCCTGAGCTCTGGAGGTGAGTGGGACCCTCACGACTTCACCCTCCAGCCTACCCACATTGCCCAGAACTGTGCATCCCCTGAGCTGGGACCCCTTTGCTTCCAGTCTGCAAATTCACATCAAGTGCCTACTACACAAAGGGCTCTCTGCTGGGTACCAGAGAGAGGCAAAGTGTCAAGGAGTTGAACCCGAGAATCAAAAGACAGGACAGATGTAGCCCTTGCTATCAGCACCTCTGGGGAGGGGTCTGCAGTGAGCTTTCTGGGAGTTGAAACCCATCATTCCTTGGAGGCCTCTCCTGGCCGCCCTCAGGGTTCAGCACTGGATTGCCATCCCGTCCTGGCCTGACCCACATTTTCCTTTCCTTGATCTCTTCCTGCCCCTCAAAGTCAACTACCCCGAGCTGCTGCAGTGCCTGGACACCCCACTGCTGAGTCAGACTGAGTGTGAAGCCTCGTACCCTGGACAGATCACTGACAACATGATCTGCGCCGGCTTCCTTGAGGGAAGCAATGATTCGAGCCAGGTGACTTGACCCTACCACTCTGAGACCCCTGCCCAGACACACAGGCCCCCTGGGAACGGGATTTGATTGCCCGGGGCTGTGGGGCTGGTAGAGGAGGTCCCTGGGCGGTGGTCCCGTGGAGAAACAAGGGAGGCCAGTGTGCGTGGCATCTCTTCACACTGTGGAGAGATGTGGAACCACAGAGCCGACAGGAACGGGGTCTTGTAAGGTTCAGACTGTGTGTGGCTCTGGGTCCCTTCTTCTCTCTTTATGAACCTTGTCCCACCGCTTCCTCCCCAGGGTGACTCTGGCGGCCCTGTGGCCTGCAACGGAGAGCTCCAGGGCATTGTTTCCTGGGGCTCTGGCTGTGCCCAAGAGCCAAGGTCTGCAACTATGTGGACTGGATTCAGCAGACCATGGCTGCCAACAGCTAAAGCCCCCGCCCCTCTGCCATCATTATGCTGATAAAGTGACTCTTCTCTAACTGCCCAGGTCTGTACCTGCTCCCTCCGGCCCCTTCACTCCGGGAAACATCTCCTCCCATCTGAGCTCAGACAGGACTGTACCCCTTACAGATGAGCAGAGCGCCCCACTTCCCAAACTGTCTTCCATGGCACACTGGTATAGCAGCATGTAAAGAGAAGGAACCCAGAAAATCATAATCAGGGGGAGGTTTTCTAGAGGAAAATCCATTTCAGAAAGGCTGCATTGGCCTTTGTACTTCTCTGGGTCTTGAGTGCAGTACTGATGTGTGCACACATAGGCATGGTCTGTAAGATCCCATACTTCGTCTCACTGCTACCCACACCTAGGGAAGCACCTGTGCCAATCACCTTGGCCTCTTCTGAGTCCCCTCCAAGCCCCAGCTTATGTTCTCTCCTGGCAGCAGGTGACCGCGTTGGCCCCTATTTCCCAACGACCATCTCATGTGTCTGAGGAAGACAAGAGCTCCCTGGTCTCCATCCCTCAGGCTCCTGAGAAATCTGCCTTTTGTTCTCCCCATGTGATGGTACTGACGTGAATACGCCATACTGAATACTTTATAGGCACTTTCAGATTTAGTTCCCTCTCCCCTCTGGGGTGGTTATTATTCCAGCAGTACAGACAAGGAAACAGAGGTTCAGAGAAGGTTATTAATTTACCCACATCCCTCATCCAGCAAATGGCAGATCTGGAGGGGTTTTTTTTTTTCTAATTTTAATTATGCTTTATTATTTGACCTACATGCTATTTATGATTGTATTGATTAATTTTTAATTCTTTTCTTTTTTTTTTTTTAAACCCCACATTTGTTTATTTATTTATTTTTTTGGCTGTGTTGGTCTTCGTTTCTGTGCGAGGGCTTTCTCTAGTTGTGGCAGGCGGGGGCCACTCTTCATCGCGGTGCACGGGCCTCTCACTGTCGCGGCCTCTCCCGTTGCGGAGCACAGGCTCCAGACGCGCAGGCTCCGGACGCGCAGGCTCAGTACTTGTGGCTCACGGGCCCAGTCACTCCGCGGCATGTGGGATCTTCCCAGACCAGGGCTCAAACCCGTGTCCCCTGCATTAGCAGGCAGATTCTCAACCACTGCACTACCAGGGAAGCCCAGATCTGGAGTTTTGAGTCCCTGTTTGCCTGGTCCCAAAGCCCAGCCCCTGCTTCCCCTACCCCATCTCATGGGCCTCCAGCTGCAACTATGGTCCATCAGCTCTGCTGTTCACCATCTCTCCAGCGCATCCCCTGCCTCACAGCACTTCCTGAGGGATGCTGGTCTCCTGCCCGCCTTCTAACCCTGAGCTTAGAGAGGTCCGGCCCGTTATCTGATTCCTGGTTAATACCTTTCCTGATCTCTCACATTTTCAAAGTAGAAGGCAAGTTCCTCATCGTGGAGATGTAGGGTTCTTCCTGCTCTGCCCCTGCCTATGTTTCCAGCCTTGGTCTCCTCACCCCTCCCCTCCCCTGCTGTGCTCCAATGCTCAGAAGTCCTGGGGGCTTCCTCCAACAAGCATGGACCTCTGACCTCTAGCTCTGGACACTACTGGTCCATCTGGTTTGATGCCCTTCCCACCCACCCCTTCACCCTCTTCAGAAAAGTCTTTGACCCTCTGCGGACCCTCTGGTCTGAGTAAGGAGTTTTCTTTCTCTTCCATGCTTTCTTCTATCACAGTTCCCATGCTGCTGAATGTATATGGATGTATCTACCTTGGCCTTCAACCGTGAGCTTCTTCCGGAAGAAATCTTGCCTTACTCATCCTGGGAATCCCACTGATTAAACAACAGCTGGACTAAGGTAGGCACCCCATGATCGGATGAATGAATGAACGATGAGCTAGGAGTGGAGGCAAATGTACTGAAGAAAGGAAGAGCCTTCCAGAAGACTGGCTCTCAGAGTGTGGCCCCTCGACCAGCAGCACCAGAATCACGTGGGAATTTAGGAGAAATGCACATTGTTAGGCCCGACCCCTGACCTACTAAGTCAGAAATTCTGAGATGGAGCCCAGCAGCTTGCTTTTAACAAGACTTCCGAGTCATCCTGAGGGATGCCAGAGCTTGGGAACCAGTGTGGTAGAGAGACCCCTAGACCAGTACTGTCTGTGAAAACAACAGTCACGGACGTCTCTACTAACTATATGTAGGCACCGTGACAAAGCTTTACGTGTGTTATTTATGTCTTTACATATTTATTTATTACTTTATGTGTGTTATTTATGTCTTTACATATTTATTTATTACTTTACGTGTGTTATTTATGTCTTTACATATTTATTTACTTTACGTGTGTTATTTATGTCTTTACATATTTATTACTTTACGTGTGTTATGTATGTCTTTACATATTTATTTATTACTTTACGTGTGTTATGTATGTCTTTACATATTTATTTATTACTTTACGTGTGTTATGTATGTCTTTACATATTTATCTATTACTTTACGTGTGTTATTTATGTCTTTACATATTTATCTATTACTTTACGTGTGTTATTTATGTCTTTACATATTTATTTATTACTTTACGTGTATTCTTTATGTCTCACAAGAGCTCCATAAGGGAGATGTTATTTTATTTACCATCATCATTCCCACTTTACAGATAAGGAGACTGGAGTTTAAAAAGCTTCAGTAACTTGCCCAAGGTCCACAGATGTAAGTAGAGGGCATGGGTGGGAGCCCCGCAGTCTGGCTACAGGAAATGACCTTGCCTGAGGAGCGGGGCCGCAGCGCCTCAGGTACAGTGCCCAGCGGAGCCCCCGGAACTTAAGTGAGGAAGCCTGGTCAGCTAGTCCCAGCCCTGTCTCCTCACATCCCGCACCCTTTGGCCTCTTCAGATTTCAGTTTCATCTGGGGAAATTAGGAGACAAAGTTTGGGTTCAAATGGGTCAATTAACGTACTTGAAAGTTTTCAAAAATGACACATAGGTGTTATTTGCGTATCTCCTCCCTACATCCCAACACACAGCTTGAGAAAGGCACACAGGTAACTAACCAGCTTCCCCTCGGATCCCCTGATCACTACCCACATTCTTCTCGCCCCCTCAGGTGGCCAAGCTGACAGTGCCGCCGCTTAAGTCTAACAAAAAATAAGGAAAGGCTGCCCCCTGCTGCCCAAATGATGAATGACCTCACTCGGCACCTGCCTGACAGGTCTAAATTCCTTTCACCCCACCCCACCCCCCAAATAAAAGCTTCGCGGGCACTTGGGCTACTAACAGTGTGTGACACAGTGGCAAAGATCTGGGACAAACCCCATCAGGATAAAAAGTAGTTGTGAAACCAAGACAGGGTGGTATTCTTTGTAAGTCCAAATCGGGATGAGAGTCCCCAGCTAGATGGTCAAAAGGAAACTCTTACTTAGGGAGTAAATTCGTGACAGGCAAAAAGGGTTAATAAGGAAAATACTATATGGAACTAGATCAAAGTAAATCAGTACATTGATGAAAGTTCCTCAATGTGGAAAGGGAACAAGGAAGAGGCCTTGCCACCTTCCGACTGATAAAAGCAATTGATGACCTTTTATTGGGCTACTGTGAGACCTGTCACTATTCCTGAGTTAAATAAACAGACTGTCTCCCCTTTTTCCCTAAATTCTAAGAGCCATGCCAGTTGCGGCCAGCTCTCGCACCACCAGACAGCGCTCTGCTGTGCTTCCAGCTAACAGCTGCCCTTCTCAAGGACAAGCAGTGGGTCCCAGGACTGGTGCAGAAGTGGAAACACCCAGGGTCACTTTGTGCTTAATTGTTTATTTAAATGCAAATTAATAAACCTAGAGATTTTGAGCTCAAAGTATCCTGGGGACTACTCAGAAATATGTATTTTTCACGAGCCTCTTCGGTGATTAGAGACTCACTGAGCAAATTCAAGACAGTACAACAGCTTCTTGTATACACTGGTCTTCTTTGGATAAATCGAGTTTGTAAATAAAACAAGTATCTTTTTTCTCTAGTGGCAGATTTTAAAATATCGCTTAAAGCAGTATTTTGCTGTTGTTTTTCTTTTTAAATTTTATTAAGTTTTACTTTAAAAGAAAATAGATAACAGCTATGTTATCTATTTAAAATAAAATAGCTATGTATGGCTCAAAAATCAACACAATGAAGTTGACACTGAGAAATGTTAATTTTCCTTATACTCTGTGTCCTCCACCCATTCCTTTTTTTTTTCTTAACATCTTCATTGGAGTATAATTGCTTTACAATGGTGTGTCAGTTTCTGCTTTATAACAAAGTGAATCAGCTATCCACTCATTCTTAACAGGCAATCATTTTATCCATCACTTTTGTATCCTTCCATTGTTTCTTCACGCAGCATCAAACAGAAGTATAATTCGTATTTTAATAATAAGTATTATTCTTACTTTGTTAGACAAAGGCAGCATACAGGAGCCTTATTCTACAGCTTGTTTTTATCCAGTTAACATTATATCTTAGAAAGCTTTCCACAGCAGTATGAAACATTTTCATTCTTTTTTAGCATTGAATAATATTCTGTGTGAATGTTTCACAATTTGTTTACCCAATCCCTTACTAATGGGCACTTGAATTTTTTCCCAATCTCTCTGCTATTCCAAATAATGCAAATACTTTACACACTTTTTTTTATTTGTATGCAAGAGTAATTACAGGATAAACTGTCAAAGGTGGGATTTCTAGGTGAAAAGGTAAGCACATTTGTAGTTTTTATAGATATTTCCAAATTGCTCCCATGAAGAGTCATATTATTTTTCACCCACGGGCAATCAATGTGTAAAAGTGCATATTTCACCGGAAACCAGCCAGTAGAATGGTCTTCCATAATTCAATTGTCAATCATATTGGTGAAAAGTGACATTTCAATGCAGTTTTACTTTGTATTTATCATTGCAAGTTTTCTTTTTCCTATGGTTAAGCACCATTTGGATCTTTTTTTTTCAGAACCTCTGTTCTTTGCCATTTTTATTGGGCTCTGGGGTATTTTCTAATTGATTTCTAGGAGTTCATCGTCACGGGGAGATCAGCCCTCATGACGAGAATCACTAGTGCTTTCCCCATACTGTCATTTATCTTTAGATTCTGCGTCTATTTCCCCCTGTAAGCGTGTTATCATTATGTGATCGAGTGTCTTTTTTTTCTTCTAGATGTTGTCATAGTTTAAAAGGCAACGAAAGGAAGCGCCATCTAGTGAAATGAGATGCAGACCACTCAGCTGGAGGTTCAATTTCAAGGTCATCTCGTGCAGGGAGAATAAAATATCTAACAAAAACTTAAAATGTTTCTGCCCTTCAGGGAAAAGAGGGAGAAGACCTTGACTGTCATCACTTGGCCGTGTGATTGTATTTGAACGTCCCTCGGGCTGTATTCATTCAGTTCTCCACACCTGGTTCCCCCAGTGCTCTCCACTGAACTCGAATGTCTAAAGTCCACAGTGAGAAGTGCAGCCGCTGATGACACATGTGGTCCCCCCTCACCTCACACTGGTTAGAAATACAGCTCTCAGCCAGCACTTTATCTACCCCTGGGAAAGCCCTACCTCTATGTAGCTTGTGGCCAATTCTCCTTCAGACCACCCTGGAGGTTCAGAATTGGGCCAACGGGGCAGATTCTGGGTACCGAGTGCTGAAAGGTGTGACCTCCGGTGTGGCCAGCATCGGAGCAGTCCCGAGATAGAAAGGGGCTGCTACTATGACGCCCGCTTGCAGAGGGGCAGATACCAGGGAAAGCAGCCCCTGATGCAAAGACACACGGCTCTGAGGCGCTAAGAAGGTCCTGAAGAAAGGGCATGGGCACGAGGAGGGAGCCCCCTGGCCGGGTCCGTCCTCCCCACCACTTGCACCTGGGGTGGTGATGTCACCGCCTCGCCCTCCAGTGCCCTCACAGGGGCAGCTGCTCTGGTGGTTTCTCCCAGACTCCAACTTGGAGGGGCAGACGCATGGGAGGAGCCGTTTTTGTATAAAGCTGTAACGTTGTGAGGACTGGGGGCCCACGGTGATTCAACCCTACGGGAATCCTTTACAAAAACCTTTCTGCCTGTCCCAATTCCCACCGTCCTTCCATTCTTCTCCCGGGTCACAGGCCCAAGGGTGGTTTGGGTCAGAATGTCTCCACCTTGCCCCTGTCCACCTGTCAAGCCCAGGCCATGGAGAAGGACAGGCCTGGATCAGAGCTGAAGCTTGCAGGCAGAAAGGCCAGACATAAGAAGATGCTTCTGTGGCCTCATGGGTGAAGACCTTAGAGAGACCCCTTTATCCCACCCTCCCCCTCCCCCCACCCAAGGACAAGGTCAATGGGAAGGTACATGGGAGGTGACCGTTCTACGAAGGAAGAAGCCAGCACTACCCAGCCCTCCGGGGACAGTCACGGGTTTCTGGGACCCTGCCCTCCTCGCCAGGCCCACATCCTTCTGATGGACCCTCAGGAAGAATCAAAAAACAGGGCACAGGGCTCTCTGGATGGACTCTGCCCATGCTCCGTGGCCCCAAGAGTCAAAAGTCGAAAACATTCTTCTGTACAATATCTGTAGAGCACAGGAGGGGGTTCCTAGTCCCAGAGTCCACCAGGCACCAACCAAAACCCCCTCCTCTCTGCACTCCTCGCATTTGTTTTCCTCCTTACTCCGCGTCACTGTGCAAACACTGAAGTCTTCTTCGGAGAAGGCACCAGGCTCACGGTCGTAGGTAAGACATAATCCAGGCCTTTCCTGGCCCCTTGTAGGGGAAGGCGGGTCCCAAGAGTGCATTGTAAGGCGGCTGTATTCTGATGTGCTATGACTATACCTTCGGCCCAGGGACCAAGCTGACTGTTGTAGGTAAGGCCAGGGTGTCCAGGTGGGTACCACGAGGGAGCACTCTCTCGGGGAATGTGGGAGGGAAGGGATGACCCAGCTCCTGGGTCTTGGGGCCCTGGAAAGTTCTGGAATGGTATGCAGAGTGTTTGAAGGGGGCTGGTGGCTCTGTGAGGGAAGGGAGCCATGAACACCCTAACCTCTCCCAGAATCCCAGCAGACAAGGAGAGGTTTTGAAGTGAATCTGGGAGGCTGTGCTTTGGAGACACCTACTATTTTGGGGAAGGAAGCCGGATCACTGTCATAGGTAAGCTAGTCAGGGCTGGAGGGCTGGGAACCTACAGGGAGGGGCAGGGTCCAGGTGGAGCCTCCGATAGGGGTGCCTAGGTTAAAGCGTGTTTTTAGCAGAAAAATCTGAATTCTCGTCTTGATGAATTCTTATCTTGATGAGATGGACAACCTCCATCTCCAATAGTTTCATAGGCTCGCTGTGCCAAGCCTGGGTCTCCCTACCGAGAGGCAAGTAGTCTCAGCTGGAAAGGGGTCTCCGTGGCCATCTTCCGTCTCCTTGGAGGGTGCCCATCATGGCCACGGTAGATGGGAGGGCATCTGGCCTTGGATCCGTCAGTCGTGCCGTTTCTCTCCCTCGCGTAGAAAGGAGATGGACACAGGAGAGGGGGGTGAGAAGTCTCACAGGGGGCCAAACTGGTCCTCTGACCGCAGCTTTTCGGGTTGTACAGTTGTCACCAGCTCCACCTCCGGGGGTTAAAATTCCACCAAGGAAGGGGACAGGAGGGCTGCAGGTGGACCGGCGGAGGGGTGGGGAAAGAATGGGAGGCGCAGGCACAGTTTCCCTACCGGGCTTTCGTGTTCTGTGACTAATGAAAGCCTGTATTTTGGCAGTGGAACGAAGCTTTCTGGGCTGGGTAAGTAAAGGTCTTCCCTGGGAATGATATATTGTAAGGCTGGAGTTCTAGAAGTTCCCTTTAGAGAAGGCAGGGACTGAGAACACAGCAGAGAAAAGGCGGAGAGTGTGGGTGAGTGGAGAAGGTGCTAGGACCCCCAGAAGTTCTGGGGAGAAGCTCGTTTCTGGAAAGAAGGGCCCCATACCGGCTGCTCTGGGGTTTGCCACGCCCGTGTTATACTGTGGAGCAACCGGGCGCGGCACTTTGGAGGTGGGACTTGACTCCCTATCCTGGGTAAGGCGCAAGAGCCGGGAGACGGGGCCACTGTCCCTTGGACCCGGAGTGTCTACCTCTCCATTCAGCCCCGGTGGGAGAGGGTTGAGTAAACCCTGGTCCCTGTGGGGCTTCCGGGGAGCTGGAAGATGAGGCTTGTTTGATTCCTGTTTGTCCTCTAAGTCTTCAGCCCATCAACTGCTTCCTTACTCTTCTGTCGGTGGCCCATTCCTCCTTCTTCTGTGCGTGGATCGGCCCCTCCTAAGTCTCTTCCTCTTTCCCCTCTTTCCCCAGAGTGTGCTTAGGCCTTTCTCCTAGTGGGATCCCTTTGGTCCTGAGCCGTGAATCCAGGCAGGGAAAGGTGGCCATCTCTGCCCTCAAGGAGCTAAGACTAGCGCTCTGGCTGGAGACCTCTGGGGGGTTTTCCTACAGCCTCCTGCAGTTGTGTTCCTATAATTCGCCCCTCCACTTTGGGACCGGGACCAGGCTCACCGTGACAGGTATCGGACAGGGAGGGAGGTGTAAGGAGGGGGTCAGAGCTGCCCTTTCCTTCCGGAGCATCTCCAGCTTGCTCCGCTGTGTGCGATGCAGCTCTTCGGCCGAGGGCTCAGAGGAGCTGTGCTTCTGTGCTTCGTCTCCTGGCTTTGTGTTTTCTCGTTCTCCTTCTCGTTGTTCTCCAAGACTCCCCTCCTCTCTCCCGATTTAGCGGGTGTGCTGCTTTACTTTCCCCTTCTCATCTGATCTTCTCCATTTCCCCCCCTCCTTCTAACTCTGATCCTGCACTGGTGACTCCGTTTTGGGGAACAGCTCCGTCTTCTATGTTAAAATCCACCCCCAACACCTCCCTCCAGTTCAGAGTGCTGTCCTCGCCTTACTTGAGTCCTTCTCTGTCTCCAAGATCCATGTGTGTCTTCCTGAGATGGTTTAAGGACTCAGGAGGCCATAGGGGAGCAGCTTGGTGAGACTGAGGGGGCTTGAGGGGGACTCCTGAGCCCTGAAGGCCGAGGTCCATGTCACGGCATCATGTGAGCTTGCAGGGGTGGCCCTGGGGAACACTGCGCTTGCTGGGGGTCAGAGGAGGTAGGTCTGAATAAACTGTTACAACTGGAAACTTACACCGTCTTAGCAACAGCCAGGGCGGAAAGAAGAGAAGCAGGCTGAGGCCCCGTGCTCTCAAACCTCAGGATCTGTGCTGAGATCAGCGAGTCAGAGGCCCATCGTGAAACACTAATGCACCATTACCACCCTCTGGAGGAAGCAGGCAGGTGGGAGAAGCAGGGCAAGGGTGAGATGGGCCTGGGCTGGAGCTATAGACATGGCCAGAGCAGCAGGCCACAGAGGTTCTACCAGATTGGTTGGCCAGGGCAGGCTTTGTCCTGCAGATGGGAGCGCGTGCTAGGGAGTGTCATGGAAATTGGAAAGTACAAATCACTGGGATTCAAAATGCCTGGGTTCTGGGGAAGGAGGGGCTCATGCAATTTGCAAAGTGACCTAAACTGTCTCAGGCCCTCTGAGATGTATAAAACAGAGATGACAATGGTAGTCTCTTGGGGTCCTGAAACTGTAAGGGACTAAATCACGTGAAAATCCTTTGTAAAGGATTTACCCTCTTGTAGCCATCCTTTTCATTCTTGTGTCACAGAGTATGCCTTTTTCCAAACCCGTGTCTCAATTTTGCCATTAGAAACATTTCCCAAACTTGGATAAAGTGGAGGCGTCTGGGTTTGCCATACTTCTGCTCCACAAACTCATTCCTAGAACAGAGCCAAACAGAGGGCACAGTACATTCTGGCAACAAGGAGAGTGCTTGAAAGGTAGACGTGTTTTTTTCCCATTCCTCCATGTCTTCACGTGAGGGCCTGCCTTCCAACAATTCCAGAGATTCTCTCCCTTCTGTCAGGCATGTCAAAGGGCCTGGGACTTTATAATATGAACCCTCTGACGAACTGGTCCTCGGACTTTGGGATTTGTTCGTTTCCAAGCTTTTGCTGCTTTTATGAATATAAAACGTGGCTGGAGCTAGGATTCAAAAGCGGGGAGAGAGGTTTGCTGGGCACTGGAAATAAGAAAGGGTTCAACCATCCTCGACACCCGGAGCGCCCTGGGGTAGCAGTCGGTATGGAACATCAGATAGGATAATAGCCAGAGGCACGGGGGCTCCACAAAGCAGGTTACATGAAAATCAAAACAAAAGGTGAGTTGGGTAGAGTATAGAGAAAAGAATATGTCAGATGCAACGGGAAAAGTATCTCTTCTGGGGAAGAATGTCTAATTCTAATTAATAGGTGCTGTCACTCAAACAGATAAGCGCATACACCCTGCAAAAAACAGGAAAACGATCATCGGAAAAAGTCAGTTTAGTTCTCAGAATCATGCTGCTGGTAGGAATCCTCTACCTCAAAATCCAGGCTTATTTCAACTCTACTGTAATCGCTTCTAAGTCTGAAAAGTTAGTCATGCACCGAAGAGGGATTTAAGCTAGGAAGAAAATAGATATTCGATGGCTAATCCTCCAGGGCCCCAAGTACAGGGCTTTTCAAACACAGCCAAGAAAATCAGGGTATAATGCCACCTTAGGGACTCTTGGGAGGCAGTCAGTAGTGAGTGCCCATTGAGGGGAGAGAGAAGTGGCAAGGATGAGGGAGACTAACAGCAGGGAATGCGGATGGTGACGCCCAAACGAATCACCCCTGCCTCTCCCTGCTCCACACTCAGCTTCCAGGAAAGTGGAGAATCAAGCCACAAAGTGGAGTCATGATTCTGTGCTTTTCACAAAACTTGCCCTTTGACAAAGTACTTGCAGGTGTGTGATTTGTTAAGCACTCACAACAACGCTGTGGGGAAGATATTACCCCATTTTTCAGCTGCAGAAATGACGGCCAGCGAGGTTGCAGGTCACAGAAGTAGTAAGAGGCAGGGTCTAGCCTGGAACGCTTCCCAATCCAGCAAAATCTCCATCACAAATACCCCTTCCAATTTCACAACCACTGTAAATCCCCAAGCTGATTCTCTGCAAATTGGGGTGACCTCATGCAGCGTCCAGATTACCTTGTCCAGAGAGAAGCCAGGGAGAAGGAGGGTGGCCCCAGTCTGTGCCAGGGGAGGAGGGGAAGAGGGAGGAATTCTTGGTAGCCCCTTCCCACTGTGCTCCTATAATGAGCTGCACTTCGGGCCAGGGACCAGGCTCACTGTGCTAAGTAAGGAGGTTGCTCCAGGGAGGAGGGAGGATGGGCTGCCCAGGCTGGATAACCCCTTGAACCCTAGCTTTGGGGGTGTGGGCGCTGGACCCTCCTAGGCTGCTGTCTGAGAAGGCAAAGTTTGCTCCTGGGTCCCAGGGCTGTGTGGATACCACACAGCTGTATTCTGGGGATGGCTCCAAGCTGACTGCTGGGTAAGGAGGGCAGCTGGGGTCCCTGAGCGCTCGCTCGGGCGGGCTGCTGCCCATCTCCATTTGGGGCTGTGCTCGGGGTCGGTGGGGACTTGGGCTGAGTCCGGGACATCAGGAGAGGGCAGCGGCAGTTTTTGTCCTGGGCCTCAGGGCTGTGAGCCAAAACACTCAGTACTTCGGCGGGGGCACCCGGCTGACTGTGCTAGGTGAGCGGGGTGCCCTGGGGCGTTAGCGGAGCGGGGCGTTCAGGACGCCAGCAGGGCCGCGGGACCCCTTTTTGTGCTGAGCCCTGAAGCTGTGAGCGCTGACACTCAGTACTTCGGGCCGGGCACGCGGCTCCTGGTGCTAGGTGAGCGGGGACGCTGCCGCCGGGGACGCGGCGGGATGCGCGGCGGGTTTTTGAGCGGCGCTGGGGGGCAGTGACTCAGCCCCGGTACTTCGGGCCGGGCACGCGGCTCCTGGTGCTAGGTGAGCGCGGGCGGCGCGCCTCGGTTTGGGTGGGGAGCCCCGGGGTTGTGCTTTACAGGCGCCGCCTGCCCTTCGGGGCCGGCAGCCGGCTGACCGTGGTGGGTGAGTGTCCGCGGGCCCGGCAGCGGCGGCGGGGCGGGTTGGAAGGTCGGACCCGGGCACCTGGTCCCCTCCCTGCGCTGGAGCCGGGCGCTGGGACCCGGAGGGCGAGTGGCTGGGCGCTGAGGGGTTTGCGTGCTGGACTGGGACTCTGTGCTCCTATGAGCGGTATTTCGGCCCAGGCACCAGGCTCACGGTCACAGGTGAGATTTGGCTGTGTCTGCCTGCCTTCCTTTCGCAGCCCATCGTGTCCCCGGAGATGGGTGGGGAGGGCTGCAGCTGGGCTGTGTTGCCAGTTGTCCGTCTGTGGGGTCAGCTCTGCAAGGGATGAGGGGCCTGGGATGGGGTACTCCTGGTCCAGGAACAGAGACAGAGGGCAAGGGTTGGGGAGGGGCTTTGGTCTCTTTGTTTCTGAGATATTTAGGGACAGGGTGAGCATTGGAGAAAGAGAAGATTTATTGGGACTCTGAGAGCTGCTGGATTGGAGAAAAAGACCATGGAGGGCAATCTGGGCTGGGGGAAGGGCAGGAGGGGGTGTAGCTGATGCAAAGGGGAGAATGAGCCAGAGGGGCAGGAACAAGCAGGGGTGAGCACAGGACGTGGCCCCCTGCACAGCCGGCTCCTGGGAGGTGCAGATGGAGGCTTCCACTGAGCAGAGGAGAAAAAGGATGACAGACAAGAGTGTGGAACAGAGAGGTGAGAGAGAGAAACCCCAGGCATGAGGGAGAGAATCATAGTCAGCGGGGTTTGTTGATTTACTGTTTAGAAGTTTGGATTTGAAATTAGCTTTAAAACCTCTTCCTCTCTTCCTAAGCCCCAGACCCCTGAGGGCCAGGCTGTGTATACAGCACATGGGGGCTAGATGGGAACCTGGGCCACTGGGTGGATTTACTCACCAAACGTACCCCCCTCATCCCCTAGCCGGATATCTCCCTCCTCACACCATGTCTTCTAGGTTAAACAGCCAGGTGGGGCAGGACATATATTAAGATGCAGGTATTTTGCTTGTGAGCTGAGGAACATTCCCTGGAGGATCTTAGGCTCTTTGTGCTGGAAAAGGACCTTCAAGGTCACCTGCTGTGGGGAGTATTGAGCTTCCAGAGGGGGAGAAACCCTCAATACTAGTATATTTACCTGGATGATTTGACAACAGCAAGGGTGTTTGCAGTTAGGCTAATTAAGATGGAGCCAATGGGGATCAGCTGAAGTGTTTGTTCCCGGAGGGGAAGCTGGGTTCCTGTGATCAGCCAGGGTGGAGAAAAGCAGGAGACCTTACAACCAGGTAAATCTAGGTCCCAAGCCCTGGCCCTTTAATGATCTGCTGACCTTGGTCAAGTGAATCTGTGGGAACATCCCCTCTTCTATACAAGGTCATCAACAATACCTACTGCTAAATCTGCTGTGAGACTTACAAGAGTAGCTACATGGAGAGTATCCAGGAAACCTCTTGTAATCCAGTGGTCCCCTCCCTACCCTTCCGCTAGGTGGCCACTGGCAAGGGAGGCGAGCCCAGTGCCAAAGGAGGGGCAGGTTTGGCATGTGGCTAATGGGCAGGAAGGCTGGGAACAGGACCCATAAACTTCAGAATTCTGCCTGAGGCTAGTTCAGCCCACATCCAAGCACACACAGCAGAAGCTCACCAGGACACACACGTGCACCCACGTGGGCAAGCCGACCCACACCCCACAGGGACTCGCAAACACGGAGGGAGAACTGGCTTTGCCCTCATCATGGAGCCATGTAGTCAGTGCTTCAGGGTGTAAGGAAGGTCTGGCTTCCGATCGTCCTGTCCATCACGTCACCATCACGGGGAGCATCGCAGGTGGCTCAAAAGGCATCTTTACTTTTTCCGATAGGGGCTGAGAGTTTGCTGGGTGAGGAGGTCAGAGGAGTAGATTCCATAGTGCCCTTGGAGGGCTGGTTGAACCACAAGGGCAGGGGCTTTGAGGCGAGAGTGAATAACCAGACTGGGGGCAGAAAGCCTGATGGAGCTGCACAGCAGAGAGAAGTAAGGAGATTACCTGGTCGGCCAGTAAGGACCTAGGGACAGAGGAGTGAGTAGTCAGCAAGGTGGGAAATGCAGGGCAGGGCAGCAGACCTCCTGGGCAGCAGAACCACTGCAACGGGAACACCCAGGGCTTTTGCTAAAAATTACTTAGAATTTCAAAATGGCGACAGCAGCACATTAAATCAACAAGGGGCCCTTCTAAGTGTGGGGTCCTCTGTGACTGTGGGGCATGGAAGGGTGGGTGGTGCGTGGGCAAGGAGACCAGAGATCCCTGCTCACAGGTACCTACCTGCTCTCCCTTCCTGCCAACAGCGTCCTACCAGCAAGGGGTCCTGTCTGCCACCATCCTCTATGAGATCCTGCTGGGGAAGGCCACCCTCTATGCTGTGCTGGTCAGCGCCCTGGTGCTGATGGCCATGGTAAGGACGAGGGCAGGATGGGGCCGGCTGGTTGGAGGTGACACTTGAAACACAGCAGCTGACACCCAGGAACACAGAGACCCTGCCAGGGCCAGAATGGGCAGAGAGGAAGGTGGGGAGTCATCCACATGCCTCAGAAGACACTTATATATGGGATCATTATGCAAGTACCATGCTGTGAAGGAGAAACTGGGGTCACCTGAATCCCCAATGGATGGATGTTGGAGGAACCCTGCTATTTGTCTTGTCAGTGGGAAACCCTACTTCCTCTCATTCCCAAGCACTGCTGGCTCCTGGTAATTCCCAAACTTTCTCTTCTTCAGGTCAAGAGAAAGGATTCCTGAAGCCAGCTTAGAGGTGAAGCCAGCTTAGAGGTGGAGCCAGGAGCTTCCAGCATGTTATGGCCCTGATGTGAATTCTGCTTTTTCCATTCCTACCCAGTGCTTCAGAAGAGCTGCTCTCAACTCTCTTCGCATCCCAGTATCTACCCCTGTGTGCATGCACCCCAAACACTCATGACCAAAATCTCCCTAGTCCAAGGGGGACCCTTCGATTACTCTGAGGTTTTTTTCCCACCCCACTCAATCAGACCAAGCGGGCCTGAACAGATTCAACCAATAAAAATGGCCTGATCTGGCTTGAGTCTGCCTTGCGAGTGTCTAGATATCTCTTCCGTCCATCTCTGAAGTCCCATGTGACTCCAGCCAGGGTAGAAACAAGAGGTGTTCAAGAAAGTGCAGGCCCCTCAGGTAGGAGGGTCAAGGGACCCAGCCTGTGGCTGGTACTACTCCACACTGCCGGCAAAACTTAAGTACATGTGAAAGGGTGTGATTGGTGAAGAGAGAGGCTTACTCTGGAACAGCCTAGAAAAAGTTGTGATGCTGCCTATAGGAAATTTCTGTCCTACCTGGACAAAGGTGCTCTGAGGAAGAGCTGTGTCCACTTGCTGAGTGGTCATGTCCCCACGGCCAACAAAGCTGGGTGTCATGTACATCACCCACGCTGCTGTCCACTGTCCCCCTGAGGGCACTACTCAGCTTTCTCCATCACCAAGGAGTGATTCCAGGTGAGAAGAAGAGAAATTACTATCTATTCTCATTATCAGATGTACCTTCCAGTTTAAGTTACAAAGCTGGATATAAATTTCACTCTAGTGAATTAAATGTGTGTGAATATGGCCCTGATCAGTCCTGAGAGGATAGAAAATCAGTTTCCCTAAAACCAAGGATCAGCCCTGTTGGTATTTCTAGAAATCCTTCCAAAGCTTTTTACTGTCTTATTGTCACCATGGTGATGTAACCCAAAGTCCGCAGGATGGCATAAAAGACCCACCTTTGTCCTCCATCACTTTATCCACACTCACCCTCACTCCCGTCACCCTGAACCCCCGAGTCACTGGCTCTCAGGCCGCCTTGCACTCCTCTACCTGGAATGACACATATGTGTGCTCCCACTCACCCTTGCGGGTTCAATGGTGACGTCTTCCCCAGCAAGTAGCTTCCTCTGGAGGATCTTTGCCCCTTACTCCATGCAAATGGATGAAATTCTCCCTGTATTTTGCTGTCACAGTACCCTGTGTGCATCTCCTTCCTGCCACTGACCACAGTTGATGGAAACTACCTCTTTCCTTGTCTGACGCCCCCACTAGAAGGTCAGCTCCTTGAGGACCAGGTTGTGTGGCGTTACAGTATCCTTGCGATGTGGCATAGCACCTTGGCTCAGGGTAATAACCCAATAAATTCTCTTTAAAGGAATGAATGGATCAATGAGTTTGCCCAAAGTGACCCAATTCAGGAGCAGATACCACTCTAAGCGCTGCCTGGAACAGCCATCTGTACCCCCCGCACCGGTCTGCAGCACACAGCCTCCTCCCACTATTGCAACACTGCGTGCATTCTAACATGGGTGTCTGCACATATACCAACACACATGCACAAACACGTATGTCTACATGTATGCATGAGCAGAGGCGCCTACTCGTGAAGCACGTATCATCGCAACATTTGCCAGTAACCTTCAAGAAAACAAAGATATCCAGGTCACAGTCCCCAAGAAGCTTCCCTGCTCATAAGGGGGATAATTCATGAATAGAAACGGTTAACGTACAAGGTGATGCTTGCAATGGCAAGGTGAGCTGTCTCCGAAAATGCAGGCAGAGGCCAGCACGAGGTTTCTGACGGGGACCGTCAGGGGAGAGTCTGAGAAGGTGGCAGTTCTTCAAAGGAAGAACTGGTCTCAGTCAGCCATGTGGGAGAGAGGTCATGGTAGTCGGATGTATGAACAGGATATGAAACTACAGGGTCAGGTGCTTCTGCTCAGCGGGCTGCGAGGTCCAAGATGGAAGTCATAAGGCTGAAAAGGCGGGTTGGGGCTTCCCGCTTTGAGAGCGGACTCTATCCTTGCAACCAGCATGAGGCCTGGCATATAGTACATGTGCATTACGTGTCTGTGGACTAATGAAGGGCAAGGAGCTCGGACCCTATTCAGGAAGCAACGGGGAATCGCAGAGCTTTCCAGGCTGTGTGTCCTCCTGCCCTAAGTTGCCATCACCTGCTCCAGGGACGCTCCTCCCACGGGCCTCACTATAAATGCCAGTCTGCACAAGTGGGCACAGTGAGTCCCAGAGGGGAGCCCTGATGACATAGGAGATCTCCTCAGGGTGGCGTAGGTTCCAGGAGGGGCCTCTCTGTCCCCTTCCCCCTCCACTAGCACCCTAACATTCCCCAAGCCCCTCCCCACTTTTGATTACTCTGAGGTTTTTTTCCCACCCCACTCAATCAGACCAAGCTCTACCACCTGCACTTTCTGCCTCCGCACAGTCGTTAGGGGAGGGGGACAATAGGAGAGGACGTTTTTGTATCATAGTGTAACATTGTGGGG
>NW_020174578.1:1991552-2022655 GCF_003031525.2 Neophocaena asiaeorientalis asiaeorientalis | reverse complement strand
ATGATTCAGTGAGAGGAAGGGCTTTTACAAAAAGCCCTGCCTCAGAAAATAGCTCCACCTGCCCGGGGTGGGGGCGGGGGGCGGCTCCTGCATGGCCAGAGTAGCTGGGAGACATCTCCTGAGCGGGTCCCTGATGTGATCTCGCAGGGATCTGGACTCCGTGATCACCTCTACCCCTCCCTGCTCCACACTCAGCTTCCAGGAAAGTGAAGAATCAAGCCACAAAGTGGAGTCATGATTCTGTGCTTTTCACAAAACTTGCCCTTTGACAAAGTACTTGCAGGTGTGTGATTTGTTAAGCACTCACAACAACGCTGTGGGGAAGATATTACCCCATTTTTCAGCTGCAGAAACGAAGGCCAGGGAGGTTGCAGGTCACAGAAGTAGTAAGAGGCAGGGTCTAGCCTGGAATGCTTTCCAATCCAGCAAAATCTCCATCACAAATACCCCTTCCAATTTCACAACCACTGTAAATCCCCAAGCCAAGCTGATTCTCTGCAAATTGGGGATGACCTCAGGCAGGGCCCAGATTACTGTGTCCAGCTAGTTCTGAAGAGAGGTGGGAAGAGAGAAGCCAGGGAGAAGGAGGGTGGTCCCAGTCTGTGCCAGGGGAGGAGGGGAAGAAGGAGGAATTCTTGGTAGCCTCTTCCCACTGTGCTCCTACAATGAGCTGCACTTCGGGCCAGGGACCAGGCTCACTGTGCTAAGTAAGGAGGTTGCTCCAGGGAGGAGGGAGGATGGGCTGCCCAGGCTGGATAACCCCTTGAACCCTAGCTTTGGGGGTGTGGGCGCTGGACCCTCCTAGGCTGCTGTCTGAGAAGGCAAAGTTTGCTCCTGGGTCCCAGGGCTGTGTGGATACCACACAGCTGTATTCTGGGGATGGCTCCAAGCTGACTGTGCTGGGTAAGGAGGGCAGCTGGGGTCCCTGAGCGCTCGCTCGGGCGGGCTGGAGAGAGGTGGGCTGCTGCCCATCTCCATTTGGGGCTGTGCTCGGGGTCGGTGGGGACCTGGGCTGAGTTTGGGACATCAGGAGAGGGCAGCGGCAGTTTTTGTCCTGGGCCTCAGGGCTGTGAGCAACGACCCTCTGTTCTTCGGCGAGGGCACCCGGCTGACTGTGCTAGGTGAGCGGGGTGCCCTGGGGCGTTAGCGGAGCGGGGCGTTCAGGACGCCAGCAGGGCCGCGGGACCCCTTTTTGTGCTGAGCCCTGAAGCTGTGAGCACTGAAACTCAGTACTTCGGCGCGGGCACCCGGCTGTCGGTGCTAGGTGAGCGGGGACGCTGCCGCCGGGGACGCAGCGGGTTTTTGCGCGGCGCTGGGGGGCCGTGACTCAGCCCCGGTACTTCGGGCCGGGCACGCGGCTCCTGGTGCCAGGTGAGCGCGGGCGGCGCGCCTCGGTTTGGGTGGGGAGCCCCGGGGCTGTGCTTTACAGGCGCCGCCGTGGCCTTCGGGGCCGGCAGCCGGCTGACCGTGGTGGGTGAGTGTCCGCGGGCCCGGCAGCGGCGGCGGGGCGGGATGGAAGGCGGCGAGCGCCGGGCGTGGCGGACGGGGGCACCTGGTCCCCTCGCAGCACTGAAGCGGGGCGCTGGGACCCGGGAGCAGCCTGGAGCTGCGGGGGTTTGAGTGCGGGGCTTCTCGCTGTGCTCCTATGAGCAGTATTTTGGCCCAGGCACCAGGCTCACGGTCATAGGTAAGATTTGGATGCCTCCCCTCTTTCCAGCCCGGCTCCTGGGGGGTCCCCAGAGATGGGTGGTGTGGGCTGGAGCTGGGGCGCGTGTCCAGTTGTCCATCTGGGGGTAAACTCTGCAAGGGAGGTGGGGAATATTGGGTGGGGAGGGTTTTGGGTAGGGATACTCCCGGGACGGGAATTTGAACAGAGGGAAAGGGGGGCTTTGGTCTCTGTTTCTGAGATATTTAGGGACAGGGTGAGCATTGGAGAAAGAGAAGATTTATTGGGACTCTGAGAGCTGCTGGATTGGAGAAAAAGACCATGGAGGGCAATCTGGGCTGGGGGAAGGGCAGGAGGGGGTGTAGCTGATGCAAAGGGGAGAATGAGCCAGAGGGGCAGGAACAAGCAGGGGTGAGCACAGGACGTGGCCCCCTGCACAGCCGGCTCCTGGGAGGTGCAGATGGAGGCTTCCACTGAGCAGAGGAGAAAAAGGATGACAGACAAGAGTGTGGAACAGAGAGGTGAGAGAGAGAAACCCCAGGCATGAGGGAGAGAATCAAGGTCAGCGGGGTTTGTTGATTTACCGTTTAGAAGTTTGGATTTGAAATTAGCTTTAAAACCTCTTCCTCTCTTCCTAAGCCCCAGACCCCTGAGGGCCAGGCTGTGTATACAGCACATGGGGGCTAGATGGGAACCTGGGCCACTGGGTGGATTTACTCACCAAACGTACCCCCCTCATCCCCTAGCCGGATATCTCCCTCCTCACACCATGTCTTCTAGGTTAAACAGCCAGGTGGGGCAGGACCAACATTAAAATGCAGGTATTTTGCTTGTGAGCTGAGGAACATTCCCTGGAGGATCTTAGGCTCTTTGTGCTGGAAAAGGACCTTCAAGGTCACCTGCTGTGGGGAGTATTGAGCTTCCAGAGGGGGAGAAACCCTCAATACTAGTATATTTACCTGGATGATTTGACAACAGCAAGGGTGTTTGCAGTTAGGCTAATTAAGATGGAGCCAATGGGGATCAGCTGAAGTGTTTGTTCCCAGAGGAAAGCTGGGTTTCTGTAATCAGCCAGGGTGGAGAAAAGCAGGATACCTCAGAACCAGGTAAATCTGGGTCCCAAGCCCTGGCCCTTTAATGATCCAGAACCTCGGAAAAGTGAATCTGTGTCTCACCTCAGGTAAGTGGCCCCCTGCTCCTTTGTCTCCATCTCCCATGGTCTTTTCTCTGGAACCAGAGAATGCAAAACCCATGAACCCTGGTGGGGCATGGAAGGGTGGGTGGTGCGTGGGCAAGGAGACCAGAGATCCCTGCTCACAGGTACCTACCTGCTCTCCCTTCCTGCCAACAGCATCCTACCAGCAAGGGGTCCTGTCTGCCACCATCCTCTATGAGATCCTGCTGGGGAAGGCCACCCTCTATGCTGTGCTGGTCAGCGCCCTGGTGCTGATGGCCATGGTAAGGACGAGGGCAGGATGGGACAGGTGATTGAAGGGAGAGGGTGGAATGTCATGAAGGGTAACTGAGGGAGTCTCAGAGTCATGTCCTGGCACCTCAATGGAGCTATAGTGGGGCTGCCAGACGGGGGACAACGTCTGAGGTCATCACAGAATGTAGCTTTAGAAGATGGGGAGAATCAACTAGCTCTACCCGAAATCAAGCCCTAGAGTCAGCTTCCTCTGACCCACTCGTACTGTTCGGTGACCCCTGGCACCCTGACAATGTCCTCTTTTCCTCAGGTTAAGAAAAAGGATTCCTGAGACCAGCTCCATAAGTGCATCCCGAGTCATTCTTCATCCTCTCCTTGGCTGTTCCTTAACATGTTTCCAGTCTGTGTTCCTCAAGAGTTTCTCTCTCTCCACCTTCTTTTATCTCCTTCCTACATGGATATGTCCCTTCTCTCAGCTTCCCTGCAGACTGAGCTCCTCCCCACCGAATCTGAAATTGATTAAAGTAATAAAAGTGTCATGGTGGGCTTGACTGTGTCCCGGGAGCGTCTATGGAGTTCTGCCCTTCCCTGTTCTACCTCTGATTTAGGGAAATCACCACCCCTCAGGCATACAGAGTGATGGACCCTCGTCTCTGACCAATGTCGATTCCTCCTGTTTGTCCTGATGGAGGGTGGACCCCATGGTCCACACCTGGGTATTCTGGGCCCCAGTGGGTAGGGTTAGTTTGAAGGGCAAGGAGCTGGACTCTGAAAAACCTGCATATTGATGGCATAAGGATGAATGGAGATGAACCGTAACCCCCAGCTCAGCGCTGGACGGAGGACAGGGCGACCTGTAGGTTAGAACGTCTGATCATTTCTCAATTCCAGATTCAAGTTTCACTCCTTACGCATTTAGAGTTTATCTGTGTTGGTTCTTAACACTTCCATCTTGTCTGCTTTCAGAATTTGGGCATAAGATTTAGTTCTACTTTGCCGAAGTTAGAATCCTAAAGAAGGCATAGAGTTGAAAACACGGAAGTGTGAAACCTGGAGATTTCGTGGAGGTGGGGCACATAGGGTCAGGCCTTGAGGAGGAATGGAGAAGGGGAGCAGGGTCCACTGGGGGCTGGGGTGCTGCACCTGAGGGTCTCTTCCAACAGGCTCCTTCACTTGATGGAGTGGAGACCAGGTCACCCCAAAGGTAGTGTGCTGCGTGCACCCACCTGGGTGGAGACTGTTCCCTTACTGGGGTAAATGCTACCGCACGTTACATCACTGCGGTAGAACACTACACCCAGGGAGGAGAGGAATGCCATCGGGACAGAAGACAGACCATTGAGAGAGGCTCTGGGTAAGTTAGTTGAGGCAGAACGCTGGGGGTGAGAAAGCAGTTCTGAAAGCTGGGAGAGGGTGGGGAAAGTGGAGTCCTTATAGCCTGCTTTGTTCCAGGATTCGGGCTGGCGCATGTGTTGTCCCAGCCAATCCCCACAATGATCCCAGAAGCAGGTGTTTTTCTCCCAACTTCATATGTGAAGAAACCACAGTTCATAGATCAAATGACTGGTAAGCTGTGAAACTGGCACATTCTTCTGAAGACGGCAGTTCAGGAAGTTTTTCCCAAGTCGTGACCAAGAAGCTGTGTTTGCTCACAAAATCGCTGGGTGACCTTAGATCAGCTGCTCCCAGAGTGTGGGCCAGGACCTGTAGCAACAGACTGAGGACACCTCGATTCCCGAGTGTATTTGTTCCCCAGGGGTGCTGTAACAAAGACCTGATGGTTTAAAGCAATAGAAATGTATTCTCTCACGGTTCTGGGGGGCAAAAGTCAAAATCAAGGTGTTGGCAGGGCCACGGTCACTTCCAAAGTTCTAAGGAAGAATCCTTCCTTGCTTCTTCCCATTTCTGGTGGCTCCTGGCCTCCTTGGCTCATGGTGGCATCACCCCAACCTTCTATTTCTGTCTTCATGTCTCCTTCCCTGTATCTCTGTGTGTAAGCTTCCTTCTTTCTCTTACCAAGACCCGAGTCATTGGATTTAGGGCACACCCTAAATTCAGAAGGATCTCGTCCCAAGATTCTCAATACCTGCAAAGATCTTATTTCCAGATTAGGTCACGGCCTGAGGTTCTGGGTGGGCGTGAATTCGGGGTGACATTATTCATCCCACTACACTGCGTATCAGGAGCAGGAGACGAGGGGTTCTCTGGACCCAGCTCACGCAGGCCAGGAAAGGACATGGCCCAGGGGAGGGATGGCCTGGGAAACTTATCACAGGCCCATAATTTCCCATCAGTCATGAGTATCTCAAGATTTCTCAAACTGCAGACAGTATTTTTACTTGTTGCTGTTGTTGTGTATTTGTTTTGGTAATGACTAAAGAATCCCCAAACAAAGGAGACTGAGTGTAGACTCTAGACCAGCACCCACAAAAGCAACCCCTCCCATTCTTTAGACACGTGTGGTGGTTCCTCACAAGGGCGGGACAGGGAGATAAGCAGCTAAAGAGACAAACGAATGCCTCAGAGGGAATGAGGCCTGGAACAGAAGGAGCGGGCCAAGCAGGGAGCGTTGGAGCCAAGGGTTTGTGCAAGCAGAGCTGTGAGGAGGGTCGGGGTGGAGGCGGGAGAGGAGGGTCTGCGGGCTTGGTGGCTGCCATCTTTGGGGTGCTAAAAGCAGAGGCATTAGCAGGTGGGAGGATGTGGGGGGGAGTTGCTGGTGGGCACCTGGGGTTTGTCAAAGTGAGGAACGAAGGAACGAATGTCCCCTGGAGGATGGATGACTCTGTATGTCACCTTCTCACTCCTGGAAACATAACAGAGATGAAGAAACTCCATTTGGTCCCCACCCTACCTTGACCCAGGGAGGCCCCTCTTCCCAAATCTTTACAGCCCTTTCCTTGTCTCTCTCAGACAGCACTGCCCCCAGCATTCAATTCACAGGCACTGGGAAGTTAATTTCTTCTGCCTCTACCTTTTTCTCTATAATTGAAATAGATCTTTCTGGACCAATTCTAGCCAACCCGTCCATTCTTCCTCAGGTGAAACTGAGCAAAGATGGATTAGATATAGGGCAACCGTATCGTTTATTATGAGAATGAGGGTGCTGTTGAGGGTGAAAGATAAGATGCTGGGACAGGAAGGGTAAGCCAGGATTGTCCTGGCAAACCAGGACACATAGTCGCTCCAATTAAAGGGGCTCAGAGGGCGTTTCTGAGACCAGAGTCACTCCTGGAATGGGAAGCACTAAAGCAATTCCTCATTGACCTGCGCCTGTCTACCTATTCCAGTCTCAAGGCTAATCCAAACTTCATCCCATTAAGGAAATCTGTGGGCAGAATGTAGTACAGGGGCAAAGCGTGCTTACTGATTGAAGAGACTCGGAAGCCAGGCATCTCTAGAAGAACGCCTGTGGTCCCCCAAGTTCTCACCATTCCAAGGGGCACAGCTTGACCCCCGCATGGGTAGCTCTCCAGGAGAGGAACCTCAACCCTGTGACCTTTAGAGATTTACTTAGAAATGAGGAGGGGAAAGGAAGCATCCAGCTGGTCATGTTGGGTGACATCCTGGTGGGGGGAATGGGACTCCCGTGGGGAAGGGCTGTTTGAGTCACTGTCACTTGGCCGGAAGAAGAATGTTCCTATGAGCACCAGGATCTAGTAAAGACCTGCAGCCTTTCCTACCGCCCCCGGGCTTGGGGGCGCGGGGCAGGCTACATAAGGTTGGGCAGTAAGGATGCCAGGGATGGGGCAGGTAGAGGACATTGAGACCATCCAAGAGACAAAGACTTTTTCTCTCTTAAGTAAATGACTAGGGACAAGTAAGGAAGAGAAAGAAAGGATTTTAGAACAAGAGAGGTCGGGATAAGAACAACGGATCTTGACAGATACTAATATTCGCGTTTCCTGCCGTGAGCCATTTCCCTGTTTTGCTTCCTCCCTAGTGACCCAGAGAAGGGGAGCCTGCCCGACTTCAGCCCCTCACAGGGTGTGTGACACACAGCCCCGACGGTCCTATACAGGAAGAGCCTCCCGAGGTTCACCTGCTTAGGGATGGGTGTGGGAATGGAAGATTGGTACTTGAGACCTCTCTGGAAGCTATATGCGTACAAGGAAAACACACTCATACCTCGGTGTATTACATTTAGGGATTAGGAGATGCTGATGTAAGTCAAGAAATGGCTAAAGACCCCAGGTCAGTTCTTAGCATTGCACTAACCTATGGATGACTCTGTCATCTGCAACCCCACTGACCTCTTCTTAAACTTTCATCACCAAGTTCCCTTTTTCCATGTCCATGGAAATTGCCCCGTAGCTGTATAAGAAGACTCACAGTATTGAAGGCCACCAAGCCTGGGCAACAATTGTAACTACCGTTCATTCTCATAACTTGTGGCGGACTCCCATAGTTTCTAGAAAGGTGATCTCTGGGCCTTGGGACCCCATAATGTGAGATGTCATACACCCTCTCCTGGCCCCCAAAATAAAGCATTTCCTGCCTCAGTCTAAGGTTGGATATCCTCCCCTCGCATCCTGAGTACTTTTGCTGCTTGTGGATCTGAAATCCCAGGTTCTTAGCACACCACAGTCTCTGGCTCTCCTGGGGATTTATTGTCTGCAGCAAATGACATAGTCTCTGCTCACCACCCCACCCCACCCCCAAGGTCCCAGCTGCATGTCTTTTCTCCTCCATCTCCATCTATTGTTGCACCTAGACTCCTCGGAGGGCTTCTTGGGGAAATGGATGAGTGGATGGATCTGCACATCAGCAAATAGAGCTGAAAGTGAGCCAACAACTGTGCCTATTTTCACAGAAGTTTTGTCTAACTTAGCTCTAACTTACCTCAGCTGTCCTCTGTGAGTGTAAGGGTGGTCTTGACAGAAAGACTGCATGCCAGAGTTTCCCGTGGTTGCATCCCCTGCCACATCCTGACCAGATTCGCTGACATAAGGAAGTGGGTTTTATAATAGTGACCTGATGGTGGTCCTGGGCTTGACCCCAGCTGCCCACATTCTAGGCCGGTCCAGTGGTTACAGCTCAGCCCTTTTACCCTCACTCCCACCGTGGGTCTTGACTTTGACTGGATATTGGACCCACAGACACTCTGGGTGGTAAAGAAGCATGCATTTCAGGGTCTTGAATCCCCCCAGTTATCCTTGATCTGTCCTGGGACAGAGAACTCTCAACCTGTCTAGGTAGGTCACTTCGTCACTGGACAGTGCTATGAAGAAATTTGTCCTCTTTAGGTTTCCATAAATCTCACTGCAGTGCTGAGCATTGGTCATAATTATATGCCTGAGTCCTTCTTAAGACAGCTAGCATGCCCACCTCTAGTTGAGTCCACAAATCTATGAGAGACAGAACAAGCAGAACCTTTAAAAGCTTGAGTTTGCAAAATGGAGAAAGTATGCAGTAGATAGATGAGACCATTATGCCAACAAAGAACATGGACTTTAAAGCCAAAGAGACATAGTTTCAAGCCTTAGATCTGCCCTTATCAGCTCTGTGATCTTCGGTAAGTGACCACCTCTGAGACTCGGCTTTCCTGCCTACAAAATGGGCTCAATCACAACCCCGACTTTGTCAGGTGGTTTTGTCTTATTTAGTCTACACAACATATAAAGCTGTGATCACAGTGTCAGTAACTATTAGCTGCTATTATGATAATTATTACTAGTCTAAAGATTTATTTTTCAAGCTAAACATTTACAGTTCTCTCAGTTTTTGTCTCATATGGCACAGTTTTGAGCACTCCTACTCTCCAAAGCCCAGCCACTCTCTTCTGAAACGTTTACATTTGTTTTTTGGTTTTTGTTTTTAATAAATTGATTTATTTATTTTTGGCCACGTTGGGTCTTCGTTGCTCCGCGAGGCCTTTTCTAGTTGCGGCGAGCGGGGGCTGCTCTTCGTTGCGGTGCGCGGACTTCTCATTGCGGTGGCTTCTCTTGTTGCGGAGCACGGGCTCTAGGCGCGCGGGCTCAGTAGCTGTGGCGCGCAGGCTTAGCTGCTCTGCAGCACGTGGGATCTTCCCGAACCAGGGCTCAAACCCGTGTCCCCTGCATTGGCAGGCGGATTCTTAACCACTGCACCACCAGGGAAGCCTCTACATTTGTTTTTAATCTTCCTACTTTTCTAAAAGTGTGCTATTCTGACCTACAGAGGGGAAGAGGGAGCTTCGCATCCTGTTCTCCATACTTTCTGCTTTGATCCCACGAGGGCAATTTTTCAGTGTCTGGACCCACAACATCCTATTGACTCACAGAGCTCACTTTCGACTCCAGCCCTGGGTCTTTTCCACATGCACTGCTTGTGAGCCCATAGTCCCCTTCCTGTGTGGGGGCGGGGGTGGCAGGGAGTACTTGTTTAATATTATCATGTTTCTTCAGCTCATCTCTCCAACTCTCTAGTTTCTGCAGAATTCTAGCTCTGTGGTTCATCATAGTTACCTCCCATCCTCAGGCCATCTCGGATCTGATCATTGTGTCTTATTTATTTCTCTATAAGTGGTTCATAAAATTCATAGCAAGATCACCACTCAACATACAGCCCACGTTCCCCTAAGCTTTGCCTGAGATCCAGGAGCTGCTAAAACACAGGACGTTGGCTTCTGGTCCTCCTCTGTCCACAGCTGCATAGCTCGGAACAGTTTTCTTCTCTGGGCTGCTATCTCCTCCTCTGTGAAGTGAGGAGACTGGGTAAAGCGATCTCTAAGGAATCGTCAGGCTCTGCTCTTCAGATTCAGTGATCCAAAGTCTGCAGGCCCCAGATCACCATGCAGAAGGTAGCTCGGGGAATCTAAGCTCTTCCCAGACACAAACCAGTCCCACCTGTGACATAGTCTCAGCGGCTGTCTGTAGTGTAAGGGGGTCAGTGCTGACCCCGGAATCCCACAGTTCACAAGAGGCACCTGGAGCCCTGGCACCTGGAAAGAGGGCCAGGGCCTTGAATGAGGAGGGGAAAATAGCGTCGAAAGGAGAATGGCCTTGAATCCAGAAAGTAAAGAGCAGCGGGTTGGGGTCTTTTAGAAGACAGCTGGGGAAGAGATGGGGTGCCTGAACCCAGTGCTGGCTGTCAGGGTCTTTATCTCTAAGTAACATCAGCGCAAGTAGCAACAGCAACGCACCTGCCGCTGCACCATCTCGGGGACTCACAACAGGATGTGGTTTGACATTTACCAGGTCCTGCCTCTGGGGCGCCTGTGAAAGTCCCTCCTGCCCCCCCATCTTCTGAGTTCCGTGCACACCAGGCTCACCACATCCTGTCCCAACTTCTTCCCATGCTGTCCTTTCTACCTGGGCCTCCAGTGAGCACCCTGGCAGTGGAAATAGAACTACAGAGGGAGAGGCAAAGGTCTCTGGAGGGGGATCCAGGCACCTCAGCTAAACGTGCAGACCACCCAGCCCCCAACACAACTCCCACACCTGCTGGAGGTTACGCCCAAGCTCAGAGGCTGCAGGGAGTACCTTGGGGACGGTGAAGAATGCAGAACAGCTGCAATAACTGCTGGGACCCCACTGGGGTCCCTTCCGGCCCCACGTCATTCAGGAAAATCCCTCCCCCCATCTGCCTCTAAGCACCCTCCCCCCAACCTCGACACATACATAGCCTGCCACTTCCTTCCACTCATCTAATGAGTGGGTACTAATGAGTCACAGGAAAGGGAGCCCTAGATCATCAGCAGACTGAGAAACGGACAGTCGCTGGATATCCGAGCTGGTGTCTGTGTGCTGTAGTGACTGGATTTCTCTAAGCATCATCCCTACCACTAAGGCCTATGAAGTCTGTGTGATGGGCAAGGTCTATCTCATCTGGGCAAGAAGTGGAGGGAGAACACAGTGCAGAGAGAATAGAAAAGCACACGGCCAGAATAAACACCTCAAAGGAGGGAACAGGAAACAACAGGATAGGTAACGGGGCAAATCTGCTTTGCAGCAGCTCCGAGGGCCGTAGTATCCTCAGCTCAAAATGTATAATCCTGGACACAACTGTGAAGTCATCCAACTTTAATATTGCCAGCTTCCCACCCTGCGCATTCCCCACCTTCCTCAAGCTGCCTAGAGGCCCCAGAGTCTCTCCCTATAAATCCCGTGAGTAGCTAAGATCCAGACGTGAAGCCCCAGATCTTCCAGTGGCCAGGGAATGACATGTATGGGAAGAATTGTCCGGGCACATCTACAAAGTCAGAGCCAAGAACAGGGTCTTGGAAGGTGTCCTGGAAAAGAGACAGCCTCGCCTCTCCAAAGGGGTGAGTGAGACTGACGGATTCCTGGCAAGAGATAACATTTCTGAGCAGTATCTACCCTCCTGAGCTGGTTTCCTTTGTCTCCTGAGATGACGATGACTGTAGATTTCTGATTCCCAGACGCTATGGAAGCAGTTAGGGGAATAGGGTTCTTATTCACGAATAGGGTAGATATCGTGGCGGATAGTAACTTGTTTTGATGAATTTAGATGGCTTTCAAGCCTCGCCTTAGCTAGCCTCCCCTTACCTATTAACGCCCTCCTGTCTCTATTGCCTTGTGCAATGATCAGGACTGTTTTCTCACTGCTTTTCTGGAACTTTCAATATTGATGGAGATCTCCACATTTCTATTCAAACTGACTCTCCTGCTGGGAATGTCGTTTTTCTTATCTAAATACTAGCCTCCCCCGGACTCAACATCGTTAAAATTCTATCTCCTTCTGAAGTTTTCTAGAACATTTCTGAATTTCTAACAGGAATGAAAACTCTGTTTTGACTCTCCTACCAACTTCTCTTGAATAGTCGTGAGTCCCTGGAAAACACCTCTGTTAAGAAGGATTCTGGGACTGCATAAATCCCCAACAGAAAAGATTAATATCTGAACAAGCAGAATGTAGGGTACAAGTTTCATGGGTTTGCCATCGAAGTACACTTAGCATTTTTAAATAATTACTACAGAATTTAAATTTAATTATTTTTAAAAAACAAGTCTTTCTTTTGGATAAGTTGTAATCCAAATATCTTGTACACTTGGAGAGGAAAATAATATCTGTTGAAAATTAGACCCTGTAATAGGGCTTTATAACATTAATACCGTCTAATTTAACACGTTTAATGAGCCAATAAGAAAGGTTTCACAGGTGAGGAAAATGAGTTCTAGAGAGATTGGATAATTAGCCCAAGGTCATTAGAGCTAGTAAATTTAAACTCAAAAACCAAGTGCCTTAAAAATATAGAGACAATGAAAGATCAGTGGTTACCAGGGTTTGCAGGGAAAGAGGAGAGAAATTGGTAGGTGAAGCCCAGGGCATTTGTAAGGCAGTGAAACTATTCTGCATGACACTGTAATGGTTAATACAAGACATGATACATTTGTCAAATACCACAGAAATGTACAACGCAATGAGTAAATTTTAATGTAAACCATGGACTTTAGTTAATAATAATATATTAATATTGGTTCAATAATAAACATACCACACCCATGTAAGATGTTAATAATAGGGTAGGCTGGGGAGGAAAGGGACATATATGAGAACTTTATTATCTGCTCAATTTTTATACTAATCTAAAACTGTTCTAAATATTAAAATCTATTAACTAAAAATAACCTGTTTCTATTAACTAAAATCTATTAACTAAAAATATTAAAATCTATTAACTAAAAATAACCTGTTTCAGGGAGAGGTCTGTTTCCACTTATATTCAATAACCAGCTAACATCCAAACATTAGCCTAAGACGCTGCTTACTACTAAATGTGAACAAAAGTTGAGTTGTAAATGCATCTTTATTTCCATGGTTTTAGCATCGCTGATCGACTTAGTAAATTTAAATCTTCACACACGGAAAAATAAGAAAACAAACCAAGTGCCTTGATTTTTTTCTGCAATTTCTATTTTTTGTTCTTTTTATTGAAGTATAGTTGATTTACAGTGTTGTGTTAGTTTCTGGTATACAGCAAAGTGATTCAGGTATACATATATATACCTATCCTTTTTCATATTTACAGAATATTGAATATAGTTCCCTGAGCTATATAGTAGGACCTTGTTGTTTATCCTTTTTATATGTAGTAGTGTGTATCTGTGAATCTCAAACTCCAAGCGCCTTGGTTAAACCATGTTGTGACCATGCCCAGCACCGTCTTGAGTGTATTTCACTTTTCTTTTTAATCCTTGTGATGGCTCAGAGTGTCCCGCACGTATAGCTGCTTAATACAAGGTAGACCTTAAAGTGCAACAAGGACCCTTGGGCATTATTCAACACTGTCTTGATCGCTTTGTGTCTCTGTCTCAGATTTTGTGCTGCAGATTAAATGATTCTGAAAGTAAACAAACGTCTGAATTGTCCTAAATGAAATGATGCCAGGAACAGAGTATTTTAAGACTTCTTGTGCCCCCTCGTGGAACAGAAGGGACATTAGACAAGAAAATCTTTTTAGGAATGAGGAGGAAGAGGGAGGGATGAGGGGCTGAGGGACGAGGAAGATGCTCAGTTGCCAAGGTAACCGTGTTATCTCTTTCCAGCCATCCTCATAAGCTTTGCCTCTCCTTCATTTCCATCCAAGTAATTTCTCTTTTTTAGGGTTTTGCCATTACATATCCTGTCTCTTGTATCTCTTTCATCACCATCTGCTTCTCTGCTCCCTTCTTCGCCATAAGGCGAGGGATGAGACACAGTAGAACAGGACTAAAAAAAAAAATCTAAAACCCGAAACAATAATCAACATCCCTAAGTGCACGTTTCTGATACTAACAAAGCCACACTTGTAGCCCCTATGAATTAACACCTTGCCCCTTCCCTGGCTCAAAGCCTCATCCAAGCCTCCAAAAGACGTCTAGTCTCTTCAGAAAGAGCAAGGAGACTTTCCAGGTGATGAAAATTAACTAATTAAATAACCCTAGTTGGCATCCTCATATTTGCTCACCAGTCCTCCGTCACGTCACATATCCCTGCAGGTGCATCCTGCCCTTCTCATCAGCATATGCACAACCTCAGTCCCCAGTGTAGACCCACGGGAACGTGAGAGAATAGGGTGTTGGGCAAGGTATAGCACACTTTGAGGACTGGAGTATGATAGCCTAGGACTAGACATCCACACATCGGGAACTTGACTCTGCATACGCGATTCACAGGTTCTACACGCATCAATTTTTTGTTCTCCCTAAGAATGTAGTGAAGGTCTTTTGGAATATCTGGCTTGACTCAGTTGCCCTCACATCGGCTGACAGTCAGAAACCCAGTGACAAACATCCTCTGCCCAGTCCCTGAATGAGGGCTCCTGGAGCAGGTGGTGAGGACTGGGGAGGGTGTGAGGTTTTTGCACAGATGTCTGCCCTACCCAGCTCAGTGTGAGATTCCAGGCGCAGAGGTAGAAGCCAGAGTTACTAGGCAGAAGTTTCTTAGAACTCAGGATGAACAGGCCATCCTTGGGCCTGGAGGCTTCGAAGTTCTGGGGTTCCTCAGCATCTATCTGGTCAATACTGCTGGAGTAGAAGAGCAGCTGGAGGGCCCCTCCTGCCGCCTGCCGGTACCAGTACAGGTTGGGGTATGATGTCCCCTTCACAGTACACTCCAGGGAGAGCGGGCTGCCTGCAGGCTGCACCCTGATAAGTGGCCATTGATGGATGGTCTGAGCTCTGACACCTGCGGGAAGCATAAAAGGCCATTTAGAGGGAAGAACCCCAGCCCAGCTCACCTTCCATCCTGAGAGAGGGATGGCTCAGGCTCTTCCACGACTCAGGCACATGGGAGCCATTGAGAGGAGTAGACTGGGAAGGCCAAGGGTGCAGAGGGTCAATGGGCAACGGGAGACCAAACTCCTTCCTGGGGATTGAGGAAACCAAGACGCAGTGCGCCAGCCACTAAGATTAAACTCCCATATTCACGGCAGACCATTGAAGGAATGTACCAAAGAGAGTCAAACCAATAGCTGAGACTCCAGATTCAGAGAGCTGTGGTGAGGGTGAGGTTTTGAGAGGAAGACCCACCTAAGAAAGTGCCCAGGAGAAGAGCAAGGAGACAGCAGGGCATAGCTCCAGCCCGCCTTCAGTTCAGCTAGTGTGGCCGACACCTCCTCTGGGCCCAGAGATGGCCAGGCCCCTCCCACTCAGAGTTCACAAAATAGAGCGTGTATCTCCTCAAACTGGGGAGGAAATGAGGCTTGTCTTTTCTTAAGTGTGTGATGAATCATCCTGTCCTCCCTGGGAACCAGCTTTACCCTGCACTAGTTATCTGTATTGAAATCCCTCTGAAGTCCTGGTACGTAAATCTATTTCATGTCTCATTAACCTGTAAACAAGAGGTGACTCTCTGGCTCCCCCAGGAGACCATCTCCGTAACCGTCAGAGAAACTGATACTGGCAGGATGATGATGAGGGATTTTAGTCTGTCTGAAGCTGGAAACAAGCTATAGGACATGTCACCTGCGTGGCTGAAAAGGAGATAAAAGCAGATCGAGGTCCAGAGATTTAGGGCTTCAGTGTATTCAAAGCAAAAAAGCTCAGCTCCGAGGGGAAGGAGCTGCTCTGACAGCCAGCCAAGGGCTCCAATGCATCGTCTTCATCGCCGGCAGACAGGATTTGAGACCTAGACAGGCAGAGTCAACTACTAAACTGATCAAAGTCGGCCTCTGTGCTCCACGAGCCTCTAACGGCCTCACTGGATCTAATTTATCCTTGAAGTGCAACACGGGGTGGAGGACAATTGAGGCCTTGGAATCAAATAGATATGGGTTCTAATCACAGCTCTGCTTCTTAGGAGCCCTCAGTGAACTGTTTTCCTCAACGCTCTCATCTGTAAAATGAAAAGAAGGGTTGTAATGCACTAAGTCCCCTACATACGAACCTTCAAACTGTGCGCTTTCAAAGATTCGAACGTGCGTTCCATCAACGTCAGGCGTGAGTGGAATTGCAGCTTGCCCTCCGTCTCCTTTGCTGACGATCCTTCAGCTCTACCATCTCCCACCTCCTCTCCCTCCTCCGGTCAGTAACTCTTCTTTCCTGTTCACTCGATGCCAGCCCCTGGATGCCAGCTGTTGTACCGTGCTACTGTACTTTTCGAGGGACTGTACTGTAAGATTTAAAATGTTTTCTTTACTTTTTGTGTTTGTTTTCATGTATTATTTGGGTGAAGAGTATTATAAACCTATCTCGGTGCAGTACTATACAGCCGATTGTATTAGTTGGGCACCTGGGCTAACTTTATTGGACTTACGAACGTGCTCTTGGAACGAAACTCATTCATATGTAAGGGACTTACCGTACCTACAAATGGTTGAAGATGCATTTTGCCTGGTGCACTGCATGCACTCTTACAAGTGTTGGCTGTTTTGGGTACCCCCAGTGCTTGCGGTCAAGAGTGGGAGATGTACCATGGGATGGGATGGAGGGCGGAGCTGGAGGATGACAGAGACACAAAAAGCATTGCCAAGCCCCCAATTCATAGGAGCTAAGGGTGAGAATCTGCTAGGCAGCTGGTATAACCTCATTCTATTGAAATGAGACATAGGACCCCAAGATGCCTGGAGGACAGCCATTGGGTCCCTTGGAACCTCCACTTCTCTTTGCCTTTGCCAGGCCTGTCCTCTGATGGATTCATTTTCCAAACAATTACTCAGTTTGGGCTGGACGTGGTGAAGTAGTTTAGGGTGAGTCCCTGGGAAAAGGAGCCGTAGAAGTGGCCTAACAGGGAGAACAAGCCTGACGCAGATCAGGCTCTCTGTGACGCTTTCCCCTCTCATCAGCGGCCAGTGATGTAAGAGATTTGTTGTTGTTGCTGTTGCTGCGGTAACACAGTTCAAAGTTCATGTTGGGGTTCTTGCTTCTAATAGAGTTTCGGCTGCAGCACATGTGTTTGGTTTGCATTTGAATGCACTGTATTTGTGGGAGAGGGTTTCGGTTTTTGATCCTTTCCAAATTTAATGAGTCCTTTTATGTTATTGACTTAAGTGAAGATAAATCAAGTGGTAAGCATAGCGTGGGTTCCATGAACCCTTAGAACATATGATGAAAAATAGCTAGAGCCAACTACAGTTGTTCAATCTCAGTTTTTATAAACCTCTTAATAGGACCCAATATGCCTCTATGCTCGTCAGATTGGAGGGGTTGAACCCAAGATGGGTATGTACCCACGTGCACACACACGGCCTCGTGTCTCCTTTTCTCTCCCTTTCTGTCCTTCATCTTTGCTCCTGGAATTTTTATTGAGTTAGTCCTGAGTGGGGATGCGGGTGGAAGGAGGGTAGACAGAGAGCGGCAGCCGATACCGGGAGGAGGGACTTGTCCTTACTTTTGATGAGAACACGTCATGCCCTCATTCGGCTGGCAGGCTCTCACTCCAGCAAAAGCTGTGTGGGTCCTGCAAAGCCCACGAGAGCTGATGTAACTCATGGGCTGCCAAGCATAGAAAGCAATGTGACCTTCTTCCCTTGAGATGGCACAGCAGACCGGAGAGTGAAGAGACATTCAGAGGCGCGTAGCCAGCTGGCTCCTGCCTCCCTAATCATTGTCACAACTCACTAGCTTGGAGCTCCTTCCATATGGCTGCTGCCATAGAAAAACATCTCCTCGTTCTCCACTCCCACCTGCAATATTGCTTATTCATTCAAGCTATTCAAGTCATTCATATACTGAAATGCGGGTGTGGATATGGTCCCTCTACTCTGTGGCAGCAAATCTCCAAGAGGGAGGAGCCCTATCTCTGGCCCCTGTGAGGAGGTGTCAGCCAGAGAAGCTGAGCTGACGCCCAGGTTGAACTATGGCAGCTCTCTCCTTGCCCTTCCTGGACACTTTCTTAGGTGGGTGTTCTTCTCCCTGGCAAGCCTCCCTCAAATCCTTTGGTTACCATGTTGGCTTTCTCTCCCCACACTGAATTCTTAATGATTCACTACTGACAGGATAAAGCTCTGTACGTGAAGAGAATGGCAATACATTTAACTCTTCTCTCTTTAATTTAAAAACTGAAATCCGTCCCTAAACAACAGATTTGGAAGATACTTTGAGGGTCCATTTGTTCCTCTGCAGAAGAGTTAAAAATTACGTGGGCTGAGGGGAAGAGAGGAGAGTCACCCAAGGAGATGTTCCTAAATCTCCCCAATCTCTGTCCTCTCCACATCCTGCCCCTGCCTGGCTACATCTTGATCAAGGAAAGAGATGGGGGAGAGGCGGGGAGGGCAGAATCGGAAGCTCAGAAGTTCGGAGGGCAGAGAATTGTGCTAATTTCCAGGGTAGGGAGAACAAGACCCTGGGCACCTATTTGCCACACCAGAGATCAGTAAGTAGAAATGGCTTGTGGTAAGAGGATAACGCCTCCAAAAGATGTCGACATCCTATTCCCCAGAACCTGTGAATATGTTGGGTTACACAGTGAAGTGGAATTCACGGTGAAGTTGGAATTAAGGTTTCTAATCAACTGAGCTTAAAATAGGGGAATTATCTTGGATTATCCAGGTGTGCCCAATGTAATCACAGGCATCCTTAAACGTGGAAGAGGAAAGTAGAAAAGAGTGAGAGAAAGAGATGTAGCAATGCAAGCAGAGTCAGAGAGGCTAGGGGCTTCCCTGGTGGTCCAGTGGGTAAGACTCTGCACTCCCAATGCAGGGGGCCCAGGTTTGATCCCTGGTTGGGGAACTAGATCCCGCATGCATGCCACAACTAAGACCTGGCACAGCCTAAATAAATAAATATTTAAAAAAAAAAAAGAGAGAGAGAGAGGCTATGTTTCTTGCTTTGAAGATAAAGGGGGCCATAAGCCAAGGAATGCAGATGGCCTCTAGAAGCTGCATAAGGCAAAGCAAGGGATCCTCTCCAAGAACCTCCAGAAAGGTATACAGCCCAGCTGACACCTTGATTTTAGCTCAGTGAAACCTGTGTCAAGCTTCTGAACTATATAGAACTGTAAGATAATACGTGTGTGTGCTACCTCAAGCCACTATGTTTGTAGCGATTCATTACAGCAGCAACGGAAACCAGTACATGGCTCTCAAATGTTTCTTGACAGAGGGACCCAAGGTAGTCTCCAAGAATCCCCAGGGAACGCAGGATAACCAGGAGAATCCACTTTCTCATTCATGTGAAAACAGATGAACTGAGAGAAGAAATCAAGCCCGAAGAGGCCTCCTTGTTGAGACATGGAATCTAGAGCATCCTGCATGGATCAACAGGGACTGAAGAACAGATACACACTAAAAAGGCAACAGTTATCAGTGGGGCCAGATACTGAAAACCTGTATGAATTCTGAAGAAAAGATACACAAGGACTGAAGTACCCTCCGATGATGCCTTGATACTTGGTAAGCTCCCCAGAACTTAGGTACCATCAGGAGGAAAGGGGTAAGAGGAAAACCATGAACTGCCTGAGAAAAACCTGAGTCAACCACATGTACCCAAAGGAAAGGAGACTTAGATATAAAGTTATTTTCATTATAGAAAATAAAATTATTTTACCCACCCATGTTTGAAGCCATAAGTTTCATACCCAATGCATATTAAATTCAAGGTTAAATAGGTGCTGTGGAAAATGCAGAAATAAATAAGCTGTGATACTTGTCTTCCAGTAACTATTATCCATTGAGGAAAGTAAGAGGTGGAAAGTCATCCAGATAGGAAATGCTAAAAGGGTTTGGAAACTTCTGCTTCCAGTTCTGATGGAGAAACAGGTATCCACCTAGTCCTCTGTATTAGTTTCCTTGAACTGCTGTAACAAAGTACAGTTCATTGAACTTGAACTGCTGTAACAAAGTACCACAAACCGTGTGGCTTGAAAAAACAGAAATTTATTGTCTCACAGCTTTTGGAGTCCAGAAGTCCAAAACTAAGGTGACAGTAGGGCCGTGCTCCCTCTGAAACCTGGAGGGGAATCCTTTCTTGCCTGTTCCTAGCTTCTGGTGGTTTGCCGGTAATCTTTGGCATTCCTTGGTTTGTAGCCGCATCACTCCAGTCTCTGCTTTCAGCATAACATGGTGTTCTCCCCGTGTGTGTCTGTCTTCATATGGCTGTCTTCTTATAAGGACACTACAGTACTTAGTACTCAGGTAGCCCACAGTATGCCAGTATGACTTCGTCTTAACTAATCCCATCTGCAATGAATCTACTCCCAAATAAGTTCACATTCTGAAGTACTGGGGGTTAGGACTTCAACATATTTTTTCTGAGGAGGACACAATTCAACCCATTATACCCTCCAACTATAAAGAACTAGAAAACCGGATAATACACGAGACAATTGTTTTCTGATATTAGACGATAGCTAGTACAAGACTGTGATGTATAAGACAGGGAAACAAATGAAGTGAGCTCTGTAGTCATTCCAGTTTTCTGCCTGGTACTTTTTGGGCTGCTTTGCCAGGAGAAGGAACCCAGACAGAGCACAGCAAATCTTGAAATCCTACTGAGCTGAGGAGACAGGAGGAAAAGAGCCCCAGAAATCTACAGAAGGGGCTCCTTGAGTCTTTGGCTGAATACTAAGCTGTGTGTGACTAGGGTGAAACTCCATGAGGCCAGGCAAAGAATAACTCCTGGTGAAATACAGGGTGAGGAATTACTAGAGCTTGCACAAGGCTGAGATGTTCAAGCTGTGTCCCACCAGAATAGATGTTTTCTTTCTTTTTTTTTATTAATTAATTTATTTTTGGCTGCATTGGGTCTTCGTTGTTGTGCTGGGTCTTCCTCTGGTTGTGGTGAGCCGGGGCTACTCTTCGTTGCGGTGCACAGGCTTCTCATTGCGGTGGCTTCTCTTGTCGCGGAGCACGGGTTCTAGGCGCGCAGGCTTCAGTAGTTGTGGCTCGTGGACTCAGTAGTTGTGGCTTGCGGGCTCTAGAGCGCAGGCTCAGTAGATGTCGCGCATGGACTTTGTTGCTCTGCGGCAAGTGGGATATTCTCGGGCCACGGCTCGAACCTGTGTCCCTTGCATTGGTAGGCAGATTCTTAACCACTGTGCCACCAGGGAAGCCCCAGAATAGATGTTTTTGAATTCCCAGTGCATTCAGTTGAGACCCCAGAGAGCCCGTAGAGTAGGATTCAACTAGTCCTGGAATAAGGCTCTACTCTACCTTAAACCTAACAAAGCTTATAAAAACCCCTGAAAAGAACAAGCAGACAAGCTGACCTGCAAGTAAATTCATGGCCTGCTAGAATGAAGCTCCACACTGTTTGAACGAAGAAAACAAGATCCAGACAATAGAAACTAAAATATTCAAAATTCTAAGGAACGGCACCAAGAAACGGGGGAGAGCTTAAACAGGCTTTATTTGGGAACGCTCCCGGGCCCCTGGTCCGAGAGAAAGGGGCCAGAGAAGTCGCGCCCGGTCGAGGGTTTGGGCAAGAATTTATAGGGGAAGAAGGGAAAGGGGTGTGGTGAATCCGGGAGGGCGCAGGGTATTCCTTATTTGGGGGTCTCTTCGGGTATCGTGGCAATATCCCGTGCCGGTTGCATCAGTCTTGGGGCCGTTAGTCCCGCCCCTCGAAAGGCTGGAAGGCTGGGCAGGGTGAAAGTCCCCAGGTCAGTTTCTGGAACTGGGTGGTCCGGAAAGTCTCCAGGTCAGTTTCAACCTGTGAGTCTGATTGCGTTCCCCTGCCTCGGGCCAGTTGGCCTTACATCCCGACATCTTTGGTGTAATGGGGCGGCGTTCTGATCTCTGGCTACTTCTTGCTGAATGGGGGCGTCGAAAGGGGAGTCGGGCGACCAGAGGTCCGAGGCTTAAGGGAGACCAGTGGGGGGGTTCTGTAGGAAGCAAGGTGTAAGGACCGAGGAGCATTTGGTTTGTGGCCACCCGAGAGACTTCCTCCATGCGCCTGCGAAGGAACCTAAGAAAACAGGGAGCAAGCATGCTACGAAGAGGGTGCGGTCCGGTTTTAAAAGAGGGGTGTCAAAGAGTCCCTCTCTCGGCGGGCTGAGGGCCTCTACGACTTGGGGGCAGGAGTGGGAAGGGGAGGTCCCGGTGTCGGAGATAGGCAAGAGGGAGGCCGGGTTTAGGCGGGGGGAGAGGTCGAGGGAGATAGCAGGGTTTTCAATGAACAGCAGGTGGAACTCCTGGATGCGGGAGGGGCCTAGGAGGTCGGCCAGCCGGTGGGAGGAAAACACGGTTAGTGGGTGGGCCAGAGTCAGTTTGAGTGTTTGTTTGGTCAGTTCGGCGGCTGCTAGGGCCCGAAGGCATGGTTGCCATCCCCGAAAGGTTGGGTCTAGCTGTTTGGAAAGGTAAGCCACGGGGCGGTAGGAAGGCCCTACAGGCTGGGCAAGGAGTCCAGTGGCTATTCCGGCCTGTTCATCCACAAAAAGGTGAAAAGGTCGGTTTGGGTTGGGCAGAGAAAGGGGAGGAGAAGATATCAGAGCGTTACGGAGGGTGAGAAAGGCCTGTCGAACAGCGGAAGGAGAGGTGAGGAGTCCTTGAGGGGTTTCTTTAGCGGCTAAATATAAGAGTTTAGCGAGTTGACAGGGCGATAGAGAGTCATGGACATATACACACTAACAAACGTAAGGTAGATAGCTAGTGGGAAGCAGCCGCAAGGCACAGGGATATTAGCTCGGTGCTTTGTGACAGCCTGGAGGGGTGGGATAGGACTAGTGGGAGGGAGGGAGACGCAAGAGGGAAGACATATGGGAACATATGTATAACTGATTCACTTTGTTATAAAGCAGAAACTAACACACCATTGTAAAGCAATTATACCCCAATAAAGATGTTAAAAAAAAAAAAGTTTAGCAAGGAGAGTAAAGTTAGAGATCCAGTGTCGGAAAAATCCTACGAGGCCCAGAAAGGAGAGAATTTGTTCTGCTGTTTCCAGAGGCTGGAGTTCACGGATAATCCGGGTGCGGTCGGCTGTTAGACCTTTTGTGGTAGGGGTAAGGTGGAGCCCCAGGTAGGTTACAGAAGATACAGATAACTGAGCCTTGGCTGGGGAGACCCGATAACCGCGAGGGCCAAGGTAATTGAGATCTGCAGTATGTTGTCTTGAGAGGCTGAGAGCCGGGCTACAAAGGAGGAGGTCATCTACATATTGAAGGAGTGTGCTGGGGTAAGGGAGCAGGAAGTGAGGTCCCAGTGCCAGCGCCTGACCGAAGAGGTGAGGACTATCGCGGAAGCCCTGGGGAAGAACTGTCCAGGTAAGCTGACTGGACGTATGAATATCCGGCTCCGTCCAGGTAAAGGCGAAGAGGAAATAGGAGTCGGGATGTAGGGGGATAGTTAAAAAGGCATCTTTGAGATCCAGAACCGTAAAGTGGGTTGTGGATGGGGGGATATGGGAGAGCAAGGTGTATGGGTTTGGTACTACTGGGTGGAGAGGAATTATGGCTTCATTGATTAGTCGGAGGTCCTGGACCAGGCGATAATCCCCAGAGGCCTTGCAGACAGGCAGGATGGGGGTGTTGCAGGGAAAGTCAGTGGGGATAAGGAGTCCCTGGTTTAGGAGTCTGGTGATAATAGGTTGTAGGCCCCTAAGGTGAGTCTCAGAGATGGGAAACTGGGGCCTTGATGGAAATTTGGAGAGGTCCTTTAGGCGGATGAGGACGGGGGAATGGTGTGTTGCTATTATGGGCTTAGAAGTATCTCAGACTTGGGGATTGATTGGGTTCGGTGTGATTGGAAAAGGGGAATAGGAGGGGAAGGGTTCTAGAGACAGGCCGAGAAAAGGAAGCAGGAGTTGGGAGGAGGGGACCTTAGGGTCAAGTCTAACCAGCTGGAGGGAGGCCCCTAAGTGTAAAAGGACATCTCGGCCTAGCAAGGGAACTGGGCAGGATGGTATGACTAAGAAGGAGTCCTTCGATATGACATAGGAGTGGACCGGTCTGGAGTGGGAAGGATGGTTTGCCATCAATACCCATGACCAAGATCTGGGAAGGAGAAACTAGCCCGGAATAGGTAGGCAGGACCGAATAGGTAGCCCCCGTGTCCACCAGAAATGAGATGGACCTACCCGCTACCTGTAGCGTTACCCTGGGCTTGGCGAGGGTGATGGGGGTCTTCGAGTCCGGGCGCCGTCAGTCGTCAGCCAATCCCAGCAGTCCGAGTGGTAATGCCGTTGGGTCGGCCTGCCACCCGCGTGGAGACGCTGAAGGAGGGACAGTCGTAGGGCAGTCACTCTTCCAGTGGCCCATTAGCCCGCAGCAGGGACAGGGCTTAGAAGGAGGTCGGGGATTGGGACACTGGCGAGCCCAGTGGCCTTCTTTTCCGCATTTGAAGCAGGCCCCTGGCGGGGTTGCCTTTTGTACACCCCGTGGATGCTGTGATCCATGGGAGATGGCCGGCCTTAGGGCGGCTACAAGAGCTTGGGTTTGGAGGGCCACCTTCTGGTGCATCCGAGCCTGTCGGCTGGATTCTGCCAAATCCTCACGGCCATTATAGACTTTAAAGGCCATCTTTACCAGATCTCGAATAGGGGTCTGAGGGCTGTCTTCCGCCTGTTTTAATTTCTTTCGGATGTCCGGGGCTGATTGGGTGATAAAATGGGTGGCTAGGACCGCTGCCCCTGCTGGGGTGTTGGGATCCAGCCGGGTGTAGAGAGTTAAGGCCTCTGTAAGGCGATTGAGAAAGATAGCTGGATTTTCGTTAGGTTCCTGGGTTATCTCTTCTAGTTTTTCAAAATTGACTACCTTATGAGCGGCGGCCTGCATGCCAGCCAGGAGGCATTGGATCATGAGGTCGCGTTTACTGCGGCCATCTTGGCCATCCTGGTAAGTCCAGCCTGGATCGGTGCCGGGTACGGCAGTCGCTCCGACGGGCATGGAGTTGTCGGTAAGGTGAACCTGATCTGCATGGTTTCGGGCAGCAGTCTGAATTCTTTCCCTCTCGTCAGGGGTCAGAGTAGAAGATAGGATCACAAAGATATCGTGCCAGGTTAGATCGTAAGCTTGAGAGAGGTAGCGAAATTCTTTTATGTAGCGGGAAGAGTCGGCAGAAAAGGAGCCTAATCGCTTTTCTATTTGAGAGAGATCTTGGAGGGAAAAGGGAACATGAACTCTAACGAATCCTTCTGCTCCTGCTACGTCCCTCAGAGGGCAGAGGAGATTTGGATCTTGGGAGTCGTGAGAGCGTGTATGGGCACTAATTGGCGAAGCAAGGGGCGTGGGAGGAGAAACCATCGAGGGAGGCGGGGGAGCGGTTGGAGGGACCTGAGCGAGTTCGGGAGGAGGGACCGCTTCAGGGTAGGGTGGAGGTTGGAGAGGAGTTCTGGAGCGGGGAGAGGAGAGAGATTCGGGTGGGTCGGCTAGTGGAGAGGAGTCATCGTCAAAGGAAGTTAGGGGCTTGGATGTAGGAGATGTCTGTTTGGCAAGAAGGATCTGGGAAAGGGAACAATCGACGCAGAGGGAAGGACGGGAGCGTAAATACCAGAAGGCCTGGACATAGGAGACCTCGGACCATTTGCCCGTCCTGCGGCAGTAATTATCTAGATCACGGAGGATGTTAAAATCGAAAGTCCCTTCAGGAGGCCATTTGGATTGATTGTCTAGAGGATATTGGGGCCAGGCCACAGTGGAATAGAAAATAAGCCGTCGGCGACGGAGATCTTGGGAGAAACCGAGGGCTGTAAAATTGGCTAGGAGACACCCCAGGGGCGTCTTAGGATCTGGTTTCGATTGTGAGGTTCCCATGACCCCCAGTCTGTCTCTGAGTGAATGGAGAGCGAGAGAGGCGCCCCTGGTCTCCGTCTCCAATTCACGGCAGGTCGGAGGGCGGTCAGGCGATTGGGACGTCTCCACAGTTGCCCGAGGCCCGGAGAGAGGACAGAGGAGTCCCTGACGCGGCCGCGATTAGGGACAGGCAGTCCGGTGGGCAGGAACTCTGGGGGTCGGAGGGAACAAGGGAGCGGGACTTAACCCCGTTTTCTGCCGGATCGGGTGGATGAGTAGAGGTTCCCTGGTTGTCTCCTGGGGGAGGGGAGGAGCGGCCCGCGCGGTTTGGTACCCCTCCCGGGTTTCGGCACCAAGAAACGGGGGAGAGCTTAAACAAGCTTTATTTGGAAACGCTCCCGGGCGAGGTTCACTGGTCCGAGAGAAAGGGGCCAGAGAAGTCGCGCCCGGGAGAGGGTTTGGGCAGAATTTATAGGGGAAGAAGGGAAAGGGGTGTGGTGAATCCGGGAGCGCGCAGGTTATTCCTTATTTGGTGGTCTCTTCGGGTATCGTGGCAATATCCCGTGCCGGTTGCATCAGTCTTGGGACCGTTAGTCCCGCCCCTCGAAAGGCGGGAAGGCTGGGCCGGGTGGAAAGTCCCCAGGTCAGTTTCTGGAACTGGGTGGTCCGGAAAGTCTCCATGTCAGTTTCCGGAACTGGGTGGTCCAGAAAGTCTCCAGGTCAGTTTCAACCTGTGAGTCTGATTGCGTTCCCCTGCCTCAGGCCAGTTGGCCTTACAATAATGTTGAGTATTCAGTTAAAAAGTACTGGGTATACTAAGAAGCTGGAAAGTGTGACCACACTCAGTGGTAGTATCAGTCAACAGAAACTGACCCAGAAATGTCACGCAATAAGTTAGGTAAGACTTTAAAACAGCTATCATAAATATGTTCAAAGATTTAAAGGAAAAGACAACATGAGGAGAGAAACAGAGACTTTAAAAGGAATTAAATAGAACTTTTAGCACACATAAAATATATGAAATGAAACAGTTCCTGCATAAGCTTAACATTAGATCTGATACTGTAGGAGAAAAGTACACATAAAACCAGGACAATAGAAAAAAAAAAAAAAGGAGTAGCAGAAGGCTGAACAAAAGCAAAAAGCCTTAGCAACCTCTTGAACGACGTCAAGCAGCCTAACATAACTGGAATCTTTGACACAGAGAAGAGGTGAGGCGGCAGAAAAAAAAAGTTTTCAACATAATAGCCAAAGTGTTCAGATTTGAAAACTAATATTAACCTACAGACCAAGAAGCTTGGCAAAACCCAAGCAGGATGAGCCCAAACACTTTGGTCAGTGGACTTCCCTGGTGGCGCAGTGGTTAAGAATCCGCCTGCCAATGCACGGGACACGGGTTCAAGCCCTGGTCCAGGAAGATCCCACATGCCGCAGAGCAACTAGGCCCGTGCACCACAACTACTGAGCCTTTGCTCTAGAGCCCGTGCACCACAATGAGGAGTAGACCCTGCTCGCCGCAGCTAGAGAAAGTCTGCACGCAGCAACAAAGAAGCAGTGCAGCCAAAAATTAATTAATTTTTAAAAAAAACTTTGGTCAAGAAAGATTACTTCTAGTTACGATGATCAGTGTAACTTTCATGTAAGAGACAGACTCTGAGTTTGGCATAGAGTTTTAGGCTGAGAAAGATGAGAGAGCAAAAATCAGGAAGGGAGGAATGGATTAAGCGAAGGTACAGAGGCTAAAAGTACAGGACATAAGTGAAGAACAGAGAAAGATTAGGGGGAGTGGAAAATAATGCAAGAAGATCGGTTACAATAAAATTCCCTAAAGCTTAAATATCAATACATGGAAGGAATTTATAATAAAGTAACAGGGATTGGATTTATCCTCCACCTCAAAACAACTCAAAACAACTAAATATCCAAAATATATGAAATAATAGTTTTTAGAAATTGGACAACAGGTGGCACAAGACAAGGATCCCTGAGAGAAGTGAAACAAATGAGGCGGCCCTATGATGGCCCCAGCTTACTATCTTGAGAAATATTTCAGGTAGCAGTGGTGAAAAATAGAACCTGCCTGTCTCTCTGTGTTGAGAAGACTCAAGTTCGGAGTTTAAAGAGGCCAAAGTGGCTAAAATTCCAGGGCAGTGAGAGGAAAGCTGCAAAGAAAAAGAGCCCTAGAATCTGCAGAGGCTCTTAGTGATTCCTTTGGCTGTTCTGACAAGTACACGCATATAAGGAAACTAGTTTCAGGTAGGGAAATGCTACTGGAAATGATCAGACACAACCATCCCAGAGCTCACATAGGGCTTCAAATAGATGATGTTTCCGCCAGCAAGAGTTGAGAGCATTGAGTAGAATTCTCAGAAGAGTATTGCCTCAGTAGTGGAGGCAAGTTAACTTTAGACTAAAGGCTATTCTAGACACAACATACAAAGCTTCAAAGCAAGACTTGGAAATATCAAATTGTTTCCATAGAAGTTAACTGTGTCACAAAAGAAAGTTCAGAATTTTTAAAAGAGGTACAAATATCCCAGAATGTAGCAACATAAAATTCAAATATCTGACATCCAATTAAAAAAAAATTAGACCCTCTCCAGAGGGTCCACCTCTAGTATTTAGCAGAGCACTGATCAGAGCATAGATGTGAGGAAACTATCTGAAGCTGGGAAAATAACTACCCAAAAGGATTAAGAAAATCAGGACCTGAATTTCACTTCTGGCCAGGAATATTGTATATACTCACCAGCCAGACTAAAAACACTTAAAATTCATGCGGCATCGGGTAAAGAACTTATAAGTGTTTTGACTTAGGAGTGGAAAATAATTAACCCTAGACTACATGCTGCTCTCCACCCACCAAACAAATATTTAAAGCCAGACAATGAAAAAAATCAGATTGCGTCCAAGTAACTTCTAAAACAGAGTTCTAAAACAGAGCTCAAGAATATGTATAGGAATATAAAAATTCCAACACAAAAGTAAAATGTGCAGCATGCAGTAAAAAATTACCAGCCATGCAAGGAAACAGAAAAATATAATTCATAATGAGAAAAATAATGAATTAATCAAAACTAACCCAGAACTGACACAGATACTAGAATTAGAAGATACAGATATAAAAATGGTTATTATAACTGTGTCCCATATGTCCAAACGTTAGAGGAAAGATTGAACATGTTAAGTAGAGACATAGAAGATATTTTTTAAAGCCTCAAATCAAACTCCTAGAGAGGAAAACTATAATGTCTGAGATGAAAAAAATACATTGTCTGAGATTGATGGCAGATTAGACAATGCAGAAGAAAATATTAATGAACTTGAAGGTAAAGCATTAAAAACAAGCTGAGATGAAATAGAGTTTTTGAAAAGTAAATAGACCATCCAGAGTTATAGGACAACTTCAAGTGTCCTAATGTAATTGGGGTCCCAGAAGAAGAGGAAAGAGATGAGAAGAAAGAAAAAAAATTGAAGAAGTCATGACTGAAAATTTTCCAAATTTGATAAAATTCTAAATCCACAAATCCAAGAAGTCTGACAAAACCAAGGACAAGAAACACACACACACACACACACACACACACACACCAAAGAATACCACAATCAAATTGCTCAAAACTATTGTTAGAGAGAAGATCTTAAAAGCAGCCAGACAATAAAGACATATTTTATACAGTGGAACAAAGCAAGGAAGACAAAAGATTTCTTGATGAAAATAGTCCAAGTGAGAAGACAGCAGAGCGACATCTTTAGGGTGCTGAAGGGAAAATATTGTTAATCTGTCATTCTACACCAAGTGGAAACCTTCATGAAATCCTTCCTAAGCACGTCTGTTCTTTGGCCAAATTTCCATTCTGGACGCTAGCTGCCTTTTCCCTTCCCTTTCTTTCCACAGCCACTCCCATCCTGAGTTGTTCCATCCTGAATCGTCCCAAACAATTCAGCTCTTGAAGAGAATATCCAGCAAACAAAAGTGTAATAGCAGATCAGCCCCATTTGGAAATTAATTTCATGACCACCACTTTTTATGTAAGCTTGATCCTTTCAGATGTTACCCTCTCACCTAGCCCGCTTCACCGGAAGGGACTCATCAAAGTATCTAGTAGACAAAACAAATCTCTACCGAGGGAGAATTCTGCTACTTAGAAAATAATCTTTTCTTTCTTTTGTTACCTATAAAAATTGGTAAAATCGCAACGATTGGTTTGGGAGAGAGGGGAATAATAAGTGTAATTCAGTGCTCTGACCTTTTTTTTTTTTTTTTTTTTTTCGGTACGCGGGCTTCTCACTGTTGTGGCCTCTTCCGTTGCGGAGCACAGGCTCCGGATGCACAGGCTCAGCGGCCATGGTGGGAATAATAAGTGTAATTCATTTCTCTGCCCTTTTTTTTTTTTTTTTTTTTCGGTACGCGGGCTTCTCACTGTTGTGGCCTCTTCCGTTGCGGAGCACAGGCTCCGGATGCACAGGCTCAGCGGCCATGGCTCACGGGCCCAGCCGCTCCGCGGCATGTGGGACCTTCCCGGACCGGGGCATGAACCCGTGTCCCCTGCATCAGCAGGCGGACTCTCAACCACTGCGCCACCAGGGAAGCCCTAGTGCTCTGCTCTTGAAGTTACAGTGGTCCAATTCAAGGGGAAAAGCACAAGTGAAAGACTGGGTTTTTAACGAGACATCAGGATTAGTGATAGTGATTTGAGAGTTATTTACATGGAGATAACAGTTAAAATTTTGGGAATTGGTAAGATTTCCAAAGTAACAGGTGAAGGCAAAGCACAAAGGTCCAAAAACAGGAAAGGCTAAAAATTCATGCTTTTTGGCAAAGAAGGAAAAAATGCTTGATAAAGAAAGAAGGTAATCCTAGAGGTAAGAAGAAAAATGGAAAGGTGTCTTGGCAGCTAAGAGAAGATGCTGACGAAAAAGTGATGGCGGGGACTTCCCTGGTGGCGCAGTGGATAAGACCCCGCGCTTCCAATGTAGGGGGCCCACGTTCGATCCCTGGTCAGGGAACTAGATCCCACATGCATGCTGCAACTAAGAGTTCGCATGCTGCAACTAAGGAGCCCATGAGCCGCAACTAAAGGATGCCACGCACCACAACTAAAGGAGCCCACCTGCCACAACTAAGGAGCCAGCTAGCCTCAACTAAGGAACCCATCTGCCACAACTAAGGAGCCTGCCTGCCACAACTCAGGAGCCCGCCTGCCGCAACTAAGGAGCCTGCGAGCTGCAACTAAAGTAACCCGCCTGTCGCAACTAAGACCCGGCACAACCAAATAAGATAAATTTTTAAAAAAAGAGAGAAAGAGGGCTTCCCTGGTGGCGCAGTGGTTGAGAGTCCGCCTGCCGATGCAGGGGACACGGGTTCGTGCCCCAGTCCGGGAGGATCCCACATGCCGCGGAGCGGCTGGGCCCGTGAGCCATGGCCGCTGAGCCAGCGCGTCCGGAGTCTGTGCTCCGCAACGGGAGAGGCCACAGCAG
>NW_020174578.1:1961794-1991416 GCF_003031525.2 Neophocaena asiaeorientalis asiaeorientalis | reverse complement strand
TGCTCCGCAGCGGGAGAGGCCACAGGAGTGAGAGGCCCGCGTACCGAAAAAAAAAAAAAAAAAAAAAAAGAGAGAAAGAGAGAGATGGCAATGGGATTTAAAAGGACATAACAAGGTCAACCAAATTAGGACTGAGTGAACTCACTGGTATCATTGATTAGAGGAGCAGATGTGAAGTGTTCAGCTGTCGAGCACAGGGGTGGAGAGAACAAGGCAGGAGTTCAAGGGAACGATACAGTTGAATAAAGTCTTTTTTCCCAAGATAATTGTATCTGATTATGTTTGAAAGCCAAGAGGAGTAAATCTGTGAAGACGGGAAAACTGAAGATGCTAAAGAGAGAAGTTAATTGAGAAACAAGGGAAGCCTGAGGAAATTAATTCTGGGGCCCCAAGGGAGGGGGATCTCTTCCTCTAAACCAGGAGAAAAAGAATTAGAAATGTCTAAAGGATAGATTTGCAGTGAAGAAGGCCAATAGACATAATGAAAAATGCTTAATCTAACTAAAGTTCAGTGAAACGTGAATTTTTTTAAATAAAACACCATTTCACCCATCCGATTGGCAAACTTAAAAGAATTGATAATATCCGACGCTGGGGAGCATGTGGGGAAATACAGACTCTCCCACACAGCTGGAAGTTAAGCTCAGTCTTTGTGGAAGGCCATTTGGCAACGTTTATTAAAAACGCACATAACATGTTACTCAACAATTCAAAGAAACAATTCCATAAAAATATATGTACACGTAGGCAGAAAATTCTGTCAGGATTTATGTGATAGCGTTGTTTACAAATGGCAAAATATAGGAAAAATGTAAATACCCATCACTATAGTAATGGACAAATATCTATAACATGCTATGCTATGCAGCAGTATTGTCGAATAAGATAGAGCAATATATGGTGGAAATATTCCCAAGATATGCTGTCAAGTAAAAAAGGAAAGCTGCCAAATAATATGTACAAAGCAATATGGCTTATATCAAAACACAGTCACAGTCCCATGCGCAAAGCAGTTTATTTGTACACACACACACATACCTCTACACGTTCATTCATCCAACCAGTTGTAACTGGGTACCTACTAGACATTCGTGTCGCTTATTTTGATAAGAGATTCAAATGTATAGAGAGAAAAAGGGCTGGAAAAACGCACACCGGATTGATAATAACGGTTATTTGTGGGAAATAAAGCAGGAGAGGGAAGTGTCAACAAAGCCTTCGTTTGATCGTCAGTGTTGTATTTTTGAGGTAGGTGTATTTGTGTGATGTGTATTGAGTACAACTGAATGAGCCCAACTCTCACTAAACTTTTGAGCAGGTAACTAAGTGAATTACAGTCATTTGGCTCAAACTCCATCTTTTTTTTCTTCAGGTCATAATAAATAACCTATCGAGAACAACATCAAAAAAGGTGCCTGAGTGCTTCAGATTGACAGGAAGTCTGGATGCCCAGTGAGGGATAAATACGTGAAAGTCAGAGAAGGAATGGCGTGAGTGAATGATCCAGGAGAGGGAGAGGAGTACGTGGAACATGGAAATGCTGACAGAAAACATATTGAGAAAGAACTGTCTGGTAAGATGAAGACACTCAGTGTTTGGCCCAAGTGGTGTGAGGTCTAAGCTCTTGGGGGGTCACTCAACAGATAGACTGTGCTCATTAATGAATGCCAGGACATGAATCAGTTACTGAATCATCTTTGGATGTTCAAATGGGTCAGCAGAGGTTACTAAGCTATAGATTTCAGGAGGGCTGTGGACATAAAAGGGAAAGATTTAAAATAACGAGGAGCAGAGGAAGGGTGGTAGAAATGGCCCAAAGTAAGGTCAGTCCCACCCACCCCCTACCTCTTATAATGCTGGTTTGGGGGAGCTCTCAGTGGGAGAGAAAAGTAGGAGGAACAGTATTGAAAGAGGAGGACTCGATAGGCATTGTGGACGAGACTGGGTGCTACCAACGGGATGGCTAATAAGAACGAAGTCAAAGTAGCCAAGGAGAAAGGGTGCTGCCCTGAGCTCTGGGTGTGGTTCATTGGGATACGGAGACAGTTGGGGAAGGGAGAGAAAAGCAGAGCCATTCAGGGAAAGTCATAATGAGAACCAGGGTGTCTGGTTGCTGTCATTCCTGGAGCAAGGTGTCTCAAAGCGGGAAAATCAAGTTCAGGAGGGGAGAGACCACGCACACACACGCTTTCTTTCATACACACACCCTAAGATTCCAAATGCAAGACTTGTAATGAGTCATATCAATAGCAACAATTATTTGACCGGTCAGGTATGTTTATTTTTTTTAACATCTTTATTGGGGTATAATTGCTTTACAATGGTGTGTTAGTTTCTGCTTTATAACAAAGTGAATCAGTTATACGTATACATATATTCCCATATCTCTTTATTTTTGATGACATTACAAAGAGCAGTGAGGATGTGAGAAAACTTCATTGAGATCTCCCTTTAAAATCTTGCTGTGTTCAAAGGTATGTACTAGATTATAACTGTGTTATCTTTTACTGAGGGGAGTTGAGACAAGCAGTTTGGAAAAGTTTCAGGAAAGTAAAGAGTCACTTTAAAAAGTGTCTTATAAAAATAACAGTAAAGTTCATGTGCCAGTTGAAAAGAAATGATAAAGAAATTCCCCAAACAAGTTTTAAAAATTAGAGGACTAAAGAGATATAAGGAAGGGGCAATTTCTTTTTTCTAACAGATAACGTATTTTGAGATTTGCTGTGTCCAGGGGCAATCAAGTTGTTTTCACATCTTATCACCCTTCAGGTAAAGCTCCACCATCCTGACAGGTGGTTGGGATTTGTCCCAGTTAACAAATGAGGGCACTGAGGCTTGGAGAGACTAAGTCACGTGCCCCAGCTCACACCACACCGGCGACAGCTGGGCTCCACCTACTGCAAAGCTGACCGACTGCAAAGCTCCTGTGTTTCACTGTCTGAACTACGTTACTCCCCAGCATGGAGTGAGGGCAGCAGATTCACGTCGCTGCCGTGCAGAGCGGTATGCACTTCTCCCTCCCTAATATCTATCAGTGCTTACGCTTCCTTGGGTGCTGTTCATAGTGTTGAAACAGCTCGATCCTGACAAACACCCCATGCTGCAGCTATCGGCCCCCTCTCTGCAGATAAGCCCAGGCACGGATGAGTTCCATGATTCTGCCCACGGTCACAAGATTAGCAAGTAGTTGAGACAAGAGACCCAGCCAGGCAGTCTGTCTCCCGAAGCTCGTCGTGGTGGTGAAGAGCCATGGCAATGCGAGTGGTTGATTTTGCTTCCCCCATGGAGAGAGAAACAAGAAAACGCTAGGATCGGAGGCAAGAGATGAAATTTTTAAAAAATTTTCCTCTTCACAAGAGTGTTGAGGAGACAAAAGAATCACAAAATTGGGTTTTCTGTTAACATATACATTTCAGATATTTGAAAGACAATGGGGATTTCACAGAAACTGAGAATTTCAGGATTCCCAGGTGATTCTGCAAAACAAGGGACCCTTAAGCAAAGCCAAATATGCTCACAGGAAAAGTTGTGACGGGATCAGGGAATATGAGAAAGAAAAGATTTCCAAGGTAAGTTTAATCAAGTACAAAGATAATGGTAATTGTAACAAACGTTATTGAGTGCCTACTGTGTGCCGGACGTTGTTGTAGATAACATGCTCCCCGCTAGGCTGGATGGTCAGGAGATACCCTCAGAACCTCCTACAGACAGTGGATGAAAGATTGGATTAGATGACCTTATATCTCTGCAAAGGCAGTTCATCAAAAAAATGTTATTAAGTAAATGCACGCCTACTCTTTGAATGATTGTAGCGTCTATGATTCTAGAAATAAAACAAGATTCTAAGAACATAGCAAGAGAAGCAAATTGCTTGAAGAGCTGGTTATAATAAAACAAGACAAGCAAACACACATATACACATATATATACACACACACAAATCTAGATAGAAGATATCCACTATGTGGTTATGTGGAATTTAGGAAAAAACATACAGTGAAGGTTACACCAGGGAGAAAAAACAAAATTTCTAGGAACATCGTCAGAGGACTACCAGCTGATTTAATGAGGCATAAGATGCAGTCAGTAGCAGATCTACTCAGGGCTCAGAAAGGGCCTAGGGATATGCACTTTGACAAAGAAGCTTCCTCCACTTTTTTTTTTTTCCTTAAGCTGGAAGTCTCCTAAAGATGTCATTACTTCATTTGATCACAGTGGTAAAAAGCAATGGGCATAGTATCTGAGTATGTCTGTGAAGCCTCACTCATTAAAATATCTGTCTGTATTGGAAGTATATTTAATTGTAATACCTCTCTACCCATAAAGACATAAATAGGACATTTGATATGACCCAATGCTTGATGGAAGCTAAGTGAACATTTAGAGTAACCTAGGCATTCCTGCATTGCTAGGGTGTGGTCTTTGGAGAAGTAAAGCTCCAACCTTCCCTAGGATTTTGAAAAGTAAGAAGTTAAGGTGAGGTGTGGTCCTGCTAATGGATGAATAAAGCAATCAGTAAGATATTAGTGATAGGGTCTCCCTCCTCCAGTTCTCCTCCAAACCATCCCTCAGGTCCTTGGTGAGGTAGCTGAGGCAAGCTCTACAGTAGAAGGCTGTGTCACCATATGGAAAACACACACACGCACACCCAAGAGAGAAGCCATGTTACGTAAGGTCCAGTGTTGTGTGTGGCTTTCACTAAAAGTCCTGAAAGGAAATCAGTGTGTCCATTCTTTCCCTCTTCCTCTATTCTGCTTCTTGGCACCTCAGCCAGATGTCTTTCACTCAATCTTGGGTTATCAGTACTCTAGGAAGTACAAAGCCGAAAGTCCTTCTGGGTCCTAGATCACCCTGCACTACTTACATTCATGCTTTTATGTGAGAGAGAAAATTCTATCTTGCCCAAAATCACCTCAAAGCCTTTTTACCAGCTCTAGACTGCCTCACTCTGGGCTCCTTTTATGCAAATTTTTAAAGACTGGGTGTTTTTAAAGCCATGATTATTTAACATCTCTTACCAGCAGAAGAATGCATAACCTGATTGATATAGACTCAGACAGGACATCCTTGTTTTAGAGACTTGCCTCGCTCACTGACTTCGTAAGACAACACATGGACCACACTCAGAGTTGATTTCAGGGCACAGATGTAGGACACAAAGCAGGACACAAGGACTGCTTGAGTGGGTCTAGTGACAATTATTCATCATCAAATGTATTATAGAGCTGAACGTTGATGTGAAACAATGGCTGCTTTTAACAGATGAGGGTGTACTCCAGGACAGGAAGAACAGAGGGAAAAGAAAAGAGGAAGAAGAAAACAAGGCTCCTAATATAAAATATTCTGTGTAGCCAGCATTTCATCCCAAAGATCCTAAATCTATAGAAAGAGTCAAGGCAGAGGCATCTCTGGACAATCGTTTCACTTGTTCAACCCAAGTTCTCTTTGTCCTATAATTTCTGGACCTAACTTTCTTTTTTTTTTTTTTCTGGGGGTGATTTTATTTTATTTATTTATTTTTACATCTTTATTGGAGTATAATTCTTTTACAATGGTGTGTTAGTTTCTGCTTTATAACTAAGTGAATCAGTTATACATATACATATGTTCCCATATCTCTTCCCTCTTGCATCTCCCTCCCTCCCACCCTCCCAATCCCACCCCTCCAGGCGGTCACAAAGCACCGAGCTGATCTCCCTGTGCTATGCGGCTGCTTCCCGCTAGCTATCTACCTTACGTCTGGTAGTGTATATATTGGACCTAACTTTCTAATAATTGTAATATTCACCTTTCCATATTCATGGTTATCCCTTTAAATACCCCCAATGTTTATTAAGCTAGGTCTTTCTTCTTTATTTTTTTTCAAAGCTCTGTCCCTTCCCTTCCTGCCAACTTGTTATCAAAACCCCCAGAGGTCTTGAGGGAACCAGAAATGTGTCCTCTCTGTACCTGGGTTGTATTCATATAAAGACTCGGTGGGAATGGGGCTGAGCAGAAAATCACTTAGCCACAGGGGCGGTGTACAGGGAGCAGATGATGACAGTCTTGTGGACAAATTGCTCACACACAGATGTTCCAATAAGTCTGTAATTAAAAGGAAATCTGAATGCTTGGGCCAGGGGAAATAAATTCCCCAAGGCCAATCCTCTGTTGGTCTCTTTGGTCATCTTCAGTAACGGGTCAATCAGACCACCTGCCCAAAACTCTCCACGTGATGTGCTTGTTTTCCCTGTGTCCTAGCTAGGGCCTGGGGATTCAGATTACTCTTGCATTCAAGAGGCTTGGATTAGAAGGAGAGAGAACAATAATACTTACCATTTAAATACTCCATGTATACCGTGAAAGGGAGGAAATCTTTTCCCTTCTTCTATTCTGGGTTCTTTGGCTGGTCCAGCAATTAAACTGGCATTAGACCGATTCACAGGAGAAAGAAAAATAAAATTCATACGTACAGGAACCCCAAAGATAAGAGGCTCTAAGACAGTAAGGCACCTGAGGTTTATATGCCATCCTGAGCAAAGGTGAAGGGGGTAGGGGTTTGGGGACTTCAAAGGGGAGGGATACAATTCACAGGAAGACGGGAAGAGCAGATGTTTGCCATGCCCTGCAGCTAAGTCTTTCTGATATAAAAAGTTATCTCTGGTATTAGCTCTCTTCCTGGTAGAGGCCCTCTATCTAAATTCTTTTAGGCATTTAAGGGAGGTGTCAAACAAACAAACCAAAACACCTCTTCCTGAGTCTGTGAGGCCTTGATTGTCATCAGCCCAAAACAATCCACGAGGCAAAGTGGCATATTTGGGGGTCACATTATCCACTCCCCCTCAGTGACTTCTGTGTATTTTTACATATATTATCTCATTTAATCCTCATAATGATTTTGAGAGGCAGGCAGCTTATTCTTTTATTTTCTTAATAATTCATTATTTTTTAAACAAAATTTACTGCATATTTAGATTGTGATAGGCATGTATGAAGTGTATGTTTAATCTTTACAAGACTCTAATACCTAGACCGTATCTTACAGTTGAGGAAATGAAGGCACCCAGTTAGTAAGTGCTAGCGGTAAAAATAAATTGGCAAACATTTTTTTAAATGATAAGACCTACTGCTGATGGGCTTATAAGACAGTATGGCATTTCAGTAGGGCAATTTGGTATACATACATAAAGTCATCAAAAAGCAAAAGATCTTTGGGTCAGTGAGTCCACTTCAAGGAATTTGATCTAAGAAAATCATCAGACATTTAACATCCCAGGTACAAGAATGTCAATTGCAGGGTTGTTTATAATTGTCAAAAACAATACTGAAATAAGTTAAATATTCGACCAGAGAAAGTTGTTTGGGACTTCAAAGGGGAGGGATACAATTCACCAGAAGTATCCCTGTATACTATATCCCTGTATAGAAGTATTCTATAAAATGAAATATTTTTCACGTATCATAACTTGTTTTAGGAGACTATTTAATGATACAGAAAATAGTTATATAGGCATGGAAAAATCATTTATTGCAAAGTGAAAAACACAGAGCTTTTAGTCCAAGATGATAGTTTGAAGAAAATCATTTATCTCCCTTTGGTCCAAAAAAAAATAGGCAACAAACTATTGAAATATAAGTTTTGGTAAAGAGCATAAAAGTGAAGAAGTTAGTATGATTGCCGAACACTGGAAGGAAAATACTAGCAAAGCAAGATTTTATGAGTTCCTGAAAGATCAAAGATGGCTCCAGCCAAATTGATATATGAATGAGAGTGAGTAGAGACACAGCTCAGCACCGCTCAAGGAGAAAGCAGCAGCTGTGGACAGAGTTCCTCACGTCCACAGGCATGTAGTCAGAGCGTGAGAAAGAACTTAATGCAAGACAATGGGTTTAAGAACTACATGTTCAACGGCTGCTGGGTCAGAGCCTCCTTTCTGACCTCTGCACGTATGAATGTGTTTAAGGAAAATGTCTATAATGTGAAGCTGGAAAAATACCTTTCAGAGGAATTAAACTGTCAACCTAAGAGGGGCAATGGCTTCTAGAAGAGGCTGCCAGCTCGCTTACCTTAAAGCCTGGCGGTCCACACGCCACACCCACACAGAGCATGTGCAGTCTTCTCATGCAGGAGAGAGGCCACACTATCAGAGGAAATGTAGTCAGTTACAGGCAATTTATGTTTATTTCATGAACATGATTGGACCACTGAGTATCAGTAGACATTTGGTTTTTCAAGAAAAACAGCTGTGGCAAAGACAATGCTACAGATTTATCAAACCATTTTATTAACCTCTTGGGAGTCCAGGAAAATTACATTTCGCACACCCCTTGCATCTAGATGCAGCCAGACAGCTAGTTCTGAATAGTGGAATGTGAACAGAAACATATGCTGTTTCCAGGCTTGGCCCCAAGCGCCGGATCTCCCACATGTGCTCGTCCACCTCACCTGTTGTGGCAACAGTGAGAAGCTTTGGTTAGCCATGTCCTGGATCTCAGGGTCACCCCTCATAGGATAGCTGTACAGGTGAGCCTCCTGACCAGAAAGATACGCACTGGCCTTTAGGTGAAGAGAAAACCAAACAAGACAAAGGACCCACAACTTCTGCAGGGTTAAAGCACTAAGAATTGGGGGATTGTTATAACAGGTATTATTAATTACTCTTCCTTATGTAGTAATATAAAGGAAAAGACCAAATAAAACGGAATGTTGACTCCAGAGGAAACAGAGATAGTTCAGGCTGTTGACACAAGTAAACAATCTATAATAAGAATAAAAGAGAGTTTTATTCAGTCTAAACTGAGGACTATAGTCTGGGAAACAACCTCTCAGTAGCTTTGAGGGGACGGTTCCAAAGAGGTAGGAGAAGAGCCAGTATACACGTGAATTCTTTCAGATGGAAAATACCCGTAGTCAAGCATACATCTCTGTGAAAGATTACTGATGATCACAAAGGTCTCAAGTTAATGATTTTAGTGTTTTTCTTTGTATGGGAAGATGCAAGAATTGGAGGTCACTGAGATTCTTCCTTAGATATGCATCTTAACTTTGTAGGAGCCAGAGCCTGTAAATCCAAAGAATAGATGCTCCATTCTGTTCTTCCCAGCCTGAATTCCCCTCAAGGCACACTGTCGTGGGTGACTGCAGTGAACTGCAACTTAACGCTCTGTATAACTGGATGAGCGACACTCTTTCCTTTAATGGTTAAAGCAGATGTACGATGTATGTTTGACAGGCCATAAGACAGGCTGTTTTAGTTAGCATGATGTTCAAGCCAAATTATGCGTAAGCCAGAATGACTTCCCCGTACCTTAATATGTGAACATTTCTTCCATCAAGGGCAGAGACAGGGACCTTAACTGAATTCTAAGTCTCTTTTTTCTTTTCAGAAAAGTTTGAGGATATGTTGTATTCACTGATTAACAAAAGGATAAAATGAAAAAATCAACGAGAGAGTCACTGGAAGTAAAAAACTATTACTTAAATGAAAATTTCAGGAGAAAATCTGCAAAAAAGTAGTCCCCCCCCAAAAAAAACCCAAACACATAAAAAAGATGAAAAGCATGTAGGGAAAAGTTTAGCAATAATGGGTACATGTTTTTGACATATATTCATAAAGTTGTCCCTATGTTAACTTGAGTGAATGATCCCTATGACCGAAGGGAAGTCTGGGAGCTGTTGCATAATGGTGTCGAGCAAGGCTATGCCTAGAATGCAGAGCATCCCCTGGGATGCCTTGTAGTGTTCCTCTGTCCAGTATTCCTACATAATGAAAACTGCAGCATCCCAGTGAAGCCAGGACCCCACAGGCTCAGATCCTCTGGGAATGAAGGTGTGATTCATCCAACCAAAAAAAGAACTCTGTCTTGCTAAGATGCTGGTGGAGGGTAAAGGGAAAATGGAATCTGGTGCAGGATGGGGCGCGTATAAGAAGGGTGCAATGACTGTTCATTTAGACTTCATGACCAGCGATGGAAGCAAGGACCGAGGCAGCCATGTTTTGGGTTATTCAATGCTTTCTTTTCCTGCCTTCCCTGCGACATACACATAATGGGAAGAACCCTGGAACAGTGGCTCGCATGTTAGTTTTCAAGTATGTCCCACTCAAACCACTGTTCTGTCTGCTAAAAATCAGATAGCTGCCTTCTCTGACCCTTGGACTGTTGCATCCACATGAACAATCTCTGATTTCATAAACCACCAGAGGATACCAGGGTAACATTCATGGCTGTAACAAGCAAACTCTAATACCCATTAAAGTCCTAAATGGGTATTCCTGGTTGATGGCAATCACCTCTCGAAGGAATATGTCAGAGACCATGGAGTTGTTATTTTTCTCATCTGCCTTTTAGAAAGTGTGATTTCCAAGATCCTTCTACTCATTTATATCAAGTCAGTAAAAAGAAAAGAGATCATAGATGAGGTACATTTGCCTATTAAGCTTCTTGACCAGGAGGTGACACGGGTTACATCTAGTTGCAAATGTTGAGGCGGAACTCATCACCCGACTCCTCCCCGCTGAATTCTCTCCCTTCAGCGTTACCGTTACCGTGTCTTTTTTATTTCCCCAGATCCTTCTCCTTCTATCTCAGAGTGCACATGAAAATCTTCAAGTGGCCCGCCAGGCAAAGCTATATGGTGATTTTTACATTTTACAAAAAGGAACACAGGTACTAACAGCCTATGACCGTGATCTAAAGAACGGTAACACAGGTTCTTTGCATCCTTTTATTAAAGATACATGCCCTCATCCGCCAATAGTTTCTTCAGGGATCTGGTTTGCTTACAATTTTGCTTCATTAGTAGATTAGAAAGAAAGTTATCCTTTAACATTTTAAATAAGACAAAAATAATCGTTGGGACTTCCCTGGTGGTCCAGTGGTGAAGACGCCGCGCTTCCAATGCAGGGGGCACTGGTTCAACCCCTGGTCAGGGAACTAAGATCCTACATGCCCGTGGCGCAGCCAAAAAAAATTTTTTTTTAAATCCTTAATGGATTTTCCCATAAGACTCCTGGGAAACAAACATAAGGGTCTTGCCCGAGGTAGAGTAACATTTATGACCATGATATACCCTCCTTTTGGTAGAATAGGAGCCTGCGGAGATCCAGCTGTGAGGCCACCACCAACACCCCTGTTGTCATGACCCACCCCACCCTCAGTGATGAAGCCAGAGACAGGAAGTAGTGTTGCTGACAGCTGCATCTTTGACCAGTACATTTTATTGAGAAGAAAGCATGGTTTCCTTTTACAACTCTCTTTTTTCCTTTTGTATCCTGAAATTTACATCTAATTGCTATTTAAAAAATAATTAAATACAAACCTCTAAACACTCACCCCTTTATTATGTAAAGCAATTCAACCCTGCCCATGTCTCTATACTCAAATTTACATGTGCAGATAATAGCCAAAAAAAAAAAAAAAAAAAGTGACAGCAGTGACAGCCCTGATTTAAGCCCTGGATATAGGGGGCAGCTTGGGAGCAACCTGCTGTATTTGAGCATGCGTGTTGCAATTGCTCTTACCCCAGAGAGCTTACCAATACGTTTCCTCCAAACACAGCACAACAAAACAGCTTTCCCTAAGGAGGATTTTCAAACCAGCTGCTAAGAGGAAAAAACCCCAAACATTCTCTGTCATGTTATACTAACTTCTACTGCTTGAATGTTGTTCTCTGCCAACCAATTTCTTAGCAGCCTTTTTGGGAAACTATTCAATGGCATTTAACAGATGGAAAAACCCTAGATCACAGAGAAAGACACATCAGAAGCATACACAAACTTATCAGAGTCCCAACAAAAACAGTCTTAATCATTTATTTACAAAGACATGAACTTGTTTCTATTTGGAAAGATAGACTAAGCTACACGACTGGAGAATACACTTATTAATAACAAAGCAGATTAGGAAGGAATAGGCACATAGTAAAATAACTTCAATATAGTTAACGTGAACTAGAGAAATTTCCCATTGTAAGTAGCGCTGAATCTACCAGCCTCACCACCGCTATCATTACTACTAAAAGAAGAAAACGCTTTTGACTAGGAGAATTGGTTTTTAAATGCGCTTACAGAAGAAATTTTGTCAATATTCTGCCAGGTGTTCAGAATCTAAATCATTCACCAAAGAAGCTATTCTAAAATCTTAAACTTTCTAGTCAAATGAGAAAAGAAAAGTAAAAACAGGAGCAAACCTCACTTTTTTGTTGTTCATCCCTTGAACTATTAATAATTGCAAGAAAATGTATTGCGAATTATTAGGCATATAAGTCCATCATATTTCTCACTGTTAATTTATTTGAAGCCTGTTACAAGACATGTAGATTCTCAGAGGAAACTTTGTTTACTTACCATGATTATCAGTATTCAGATGTATCACTGCCGAGTCCCTTCCGAATCACTTAATCCCCACCAAATTCCGATTAAAGAAAATGATGGCTCTTGGAGACCATTAGGAATAATTATCCCTTCGACAACCATTTGATCATGATAATTATGTGATGTAACAATAGAATAATTAGACTTCTTTCTCTCTCTGTATTTGTGTGTGGTATAGTCATGCCACATTTGCTAAATTATATTTTTAAATGACCTATTAAAATTAGTCAGCTCTATAAATGTCGTGGCTAGGAAAGGTTTAGGTAACTGCGATGCATGTGGTACTCAAGGTTGTATTTTAGTTTCCTTCCTTAATACTGGAAAAATTAATTCAATAAAAATTTTTATACCAAATTAGTTCAATGGGCTAGACACTGCTGGGAGATAAGTTAGCAAAGCTGACATGGAAATCATATGGATCACACAGTCCTGGAGAAGAGAAAGACATTCCTCAAAAACTACACAAATAAATACATATTTACAAAGTAGGATAAAAATGATGAAAGAAAAAGCGTAGTCTTCTGTGAGTATAATAGGATTTCAGAAGTTTTCCCTGAAACAGCCATCTGTGAGCTGAGATTCTTTTATTGTTATAAAATATACATAACTTCACATTTATCATTTTAACCACAGTTCAGTGGCATTAAATACATTCACCATGCTGTGTAACCATCGGCACTATCTATATCCAAAATTTTTCATCTTCCCCAACAAAAATCTGTACCTATTAAGCAATAATTCTTCCTCCCTCCCTCCCAGCCCCTGCCAGCCTTTATTCTATTTTCTGTCTCTGTGGATTTGCCGCCTCTAGATACCTCATAAAACTGGAATTGTACAATATTTGTCCCTCTATATCTGGCTTATTTCCCTAAGCATAGTATTTTCAAGGTCCATCCTGGTAGCATATGTCACAGTGTCATTCCCTTTTCTGGTTGAATAATATTTCATCATAGGTATATACTACCTTTTGTTTATCTGTTCATCTGTTCACTTGGATTGTTCCTACCTTTTGGCTATTGTGAATAATGCTGCTATGAACATCTGTTCTAGTTCCTGCTTTCAATCCTTTTTTCGTGCGGTACGCGGGCCTCTCACTGTCGTGGCCTCTCCCGTTGCGGAGCACAGGCTCCAGACGCGCAGGCTCAGCGGCCATGGCTCACGGGCCCAGCCGCTCCGCGGCATGTGGGATCCTCCCGGACCGGGGCACGAACCCGTGTCCCCTGCATCGGCAGGCGGACTCTCAACCACTGCGCCACCAGGGAAGCCCTCAATCCTTTTGTGTATATACATAGGAGTGAAATTGCTGGGTCGTGTGGTAGTTCTACGTGTAACTTTTTAGAAAACCGCTGAAATGTTTTCCATAGCTGCTGCTGCATCATTTTACATTCCCACCAGCAGGTACACAAGAGGTCCAATTTCTCCACATCCTCACCAACACTTATTTTCCATTTTTAAAATTATAGCCATCTTAGTAAATGTTAAGTGGTATCTCGTGATTTTGATTTGCATTTCCCTAATGATGAATGATGTTGAGTATCTTTTCACGTGCTTATTGGACATTTGTATATATTCTTTGGATAAATGTCTGTTCAAGTCCTTTGCCCATTTTTGAATTGGGCTGTTGGGGTTTTTTTGTTGTTGAGTCTTAGGAGTCCTTTACATATTCTGGATATTAAACGCATACCAGATATTTAATTTGCAAATATTTTCTTCCATTCTTTACATTATCATTTTGGTTTCTTGATATTATCCCTTGATATACAAAAGTTCTTAATTTTGATGAAGTCCAACTTATCTTTGTGTGTGTGAGCCTGGCTTTTGGTGTCATGTCCATGAAATCGTTGCCAAATCCAAAGTCACAAAGATTTTCCCCAATGTTTTCTTCTAAGAGTTTTATAGTTTTAGCTCTTACGTTTAGTTCTTTGATTCATTTTAATTTCATACATAATGTAAGGGTAAGGGTCCAACTTCAGTCTTTGGCCAGTTTTCCCAGTGCCATTTGTTGAACAGATTGTCCTTTCCTCTTTCAAGGATCTTAGCCCACTCCTCAAAAATCAATTGACCATATATATTTCTGGGCTTTCAGCTGAGATTTTTAAGAATAAATAGGAGTTACCTAGATGACAAAAGAGAGAAAAATCCCTCTAAGTAGAACAATTAGTTTGAGCAACAGTAAGTATTGCCTTTCTTTTCAAGGAATGTAGCATTGATATCTCATTTTTCTATTCCTCTTACACATACTGCATTAAAGTAATCTGGTTTTCTAACATCTCTTCAGAGGGATACTCTGAGTTATTTACTTTACTCTGGAGGAGTCTCCAGCAGGATAATACAGGGTAGCACTAGATCTACTCTCCTTCTTCATCTTGTAACCAAAGTGATACATAAATATGCCACTTTTTTTTCTTCTAGTATCCAACAGGTAGTGGTGATTCAGAAAAGCACAACTCAGAAGACAAAACATTAATTCTCATAAAAAGTACAGAACAAAATTATAAGGAGAAAAAAACCTAATTATCTAACAATTAGTAAAGCCCACCTTGCCCATAATAAAATTAGTAATTACATTATTATGAACAGCAGTGTTAGAAAAGCTCCTTCTAGGCAATTAAAAAATTTGTTGGAGGGAAGAAAGGGGAAGTTAGTGTTGTTGTAGGGATTTAATGAGCGTTAACATGGGAAATTTCTGTAATTTCCACTAGTTTTATTTAACATTCTACATTATCTGTCAAATGTCTCTACTTCATTAATCTATTTTGAATGAGATGAATAAATATAATCCAGTTAAGAAATGTACTCTATTTTCCAACATGGAAATAAACAATTTCATGTTTTCATTTAAAGTGGTTAAAGTCTTTAAGCCTATATTTTTGTTGAATTTGAATGTGACTATCCCATGATTTTTTTTAATCATCTCCCCCTTTCACACTGCATCCTGTAGGGTTTAGAATAAATAAAAAGTGAGCTCAGGTCTAAACTTCACCCTTTTTCATGATTGCTGCTCTAGCTACACAAAGACTCAGGTGAAGCTTTTGAAATTACTGCTTGTAAGAGCCTAATCAATTTTGCAAACAAATTAGCATCTTTTCGCATCTCTCCTTGGGCTGTGAAGGTGCAGGGAAAGAGGGGGGTAGAAGAAGAGGAGAGGTGGACAGTGGGAAGGATAGCAATGTTCTCCTTCCCTGGGTGTGTGTGTGTGTGTGTGTGTGTGTGTGTGTGTGAGAGAGAGAGAGAGAGAGAGAGAGAGACAGAGTGTATTTAAACTCCATGGTTTAAATATTTCAAAACTATATGTCTAATTTTAACAGTATTATTTTGTACTGTTACTGATGGTTCCATTTTTATTTGAGAAATTAAAGGGTCAAGTGCCCCCCAATACCATCTCATTTATAGAAATATTTCCAGAAATGCAAAAGACAACAATTCATTATTTAAGTATATTACAAAATGTGAAAGAGACTTTTTGTTACTTGCTACCTGAAGAAATCTCACAACATACTTATTCCACTGACTTACCATGGAAATTGTTCTAGAATATTATGCTTATTAGGGCAGTGTACTTGGTTTGACATCTGTCACTTTAATTATGTTTTCCACATTTTAATGCTTCCTTGTTATCTTTCGTATATTTTGCCTTTGCATGAATGAACTATATCCATTTACTTTTATCTTTTATCTAAGGTTTGTAAGGTTAACACCCTATTTTAAAGATAATCTTACATGATTATCTATTTAGAAGTCTTTTTACCTAATTATGCCAACAGTAATGATTGACTTCCTTTGATGATGTCAAGGAAGTTAACACTGATGACATCCCCATCTTTGCTGTTTCCCTTTCATACTTTGGATTATACTAATCTGGAGTTTAAAATCTCCTCAAAGAAACTTTCTTTTATATTTACGTCGAATATTTTACTTTTGTTTCCATAATTACTCTCAATTAATGTTCCTCTTTTTATTGCTTAGTGATTTGCAGGTTTGTATTTCGTTTTGTATTTTTATTTATCCTACAACTTTAGTTTCGGTGATTATAACCACCTTTTCTCAATCACAGCGTTCATAAGGAAGAATGAAGTTGCTTATTCATCTCTTAATTGTTCAGAGTACTTTTGCAGTGTGTCTTGCTGGAAAACAGACTTGAGTAGTAAACGTTCCAAGAATTTGCAGATCTGAGAATGACCTTATCTTGCCTCTTGAAAAGAATAGGTCCTGAGCTGGGAATATAGTATTTAAGTCTATATTCAATAGAGAAGTATGAAGCTGCAGGTAACAAAAATCACAATTACAGGTTTTGGGGTTTTTTTTTCCGTATAACAAGCAGTATATGTGGTTGCTGGCTTTGGCTCAGCTGCCAATATGGCTGCTGCAGCTCCAGCCACCATGTCTGTGGTACCAGAATAATGGTCCCCAAAGATATCCACATCCTAATCCTTGAAATCTATTATATGAGTGCACATGGCAGTGGGGAATTAAGATTGCATATAGAATTAAGGTTGCTAATTACCTAACCTGGAGATGGAGAGAATTATTCTGGATGATCTGGGTGGATCCAATATAATCACACAAGTGATTATAAGTAGAAAAGGGAGAGAGAAGAGAGTCAGTGAGAAGAACTCAGCCCAACATTGCTGGCTTTAAAGATAGAGAAATTCATGAGTTAAGGAATGCAGTGGCCTCTGGACGTTGCACTAGAGACGTCAAGGAAACAGTGCCTCCAGAGGGAACACAAGGAAACAGTGCCTCCAGAGGGAACACAGACCTGCTTACATCTTGATTTTTTTTTTCTTTTTTTTTTTTAGCCCAGCTAGACCTATTTCAGACTTCTGACCTCCAGAACTGTAAAATAATACCTTTGTGTTGTTTTTAGCTGCTAAGTTTTTTGTGGCATTTGGTAGGAAACCAGTACAATGTCCAAGGGATGATTTCAAAGCAAGACAGACAAGAAAGGGCCACATCAGCCAAATCTGTGCCCTTTTATCAGAAATCCAAAAGCTTTCTCAGAAGTGCCCCAAGCAGAATTCTATTTCCTTTTCATGAAGCAGAATTAGGTTTGGGTATCCACTCCTAACTGTAAGAAAGACTAGGAGGGCAATTATTTACGCTTCTCAGCCTCAACATTTCAGGTAGCTAACGAGGAGAGTTGGGAATGGCTTTTTAGAAGCTGATCAATAGTGTTTTATCCTTTTCTTCTGAGCACTCTGAAGGTATTATTCTACAGCTATGGACCTTCTCATTAATCAATGCCCCAGAAAAGAAATATGAACACATTTTGACTTTGACTCTTGTTAAAAATGAACTCTGTGTGTGTGTGTATAAATTTATAAGGTACTCACTGGAAAACTTTTACCAGAATATATCTTGGTATTGATTTCTGCCTATCAGTTTTGCTAAATTGTCAGTTTCATGAGTTTTTTTTAAAGTTAATTCAATCATGTAATAAATATTCATTAAGTACTTAGCATGTGGACGTCCCTGGCAGTGCAGTGGTTAAGAATCTGCCTGCCAGTGCAGGGGACACGTGTTCGAGCTATCGGCAGGCGGACTCTCAACCGCTGCACCACCAGGGAAGCCCTCTCTTGTGTTTTTAATCTGTCTTCTCATTCTGATATTACTGTCATTTTAAGGTTAGAATTCCCCTTTTGTATTTTTCAGATGTTTTATCTTCTCTGTTATTTAAAAAATAATCTATTTACGTCTCACATGGAATGCCTTCCCAGGTTCATGTTATATTTCACTGGTTTGTTTTTCCTGGAGTCTTAAGTCAATTTTTTTCTTTCTGCATGACTGAGATTTTATTTTGGCTATTGTGCTTTTCTTTTTTTTTTTTCACACTCCCTTTTCATCCCAACCTTTAAAAATAGTTTCCGTATCTGCTTTTAACTCACTAAGAATATAAAGTGAAAACCTTTTCTTTAAACTCTTACATCATTACTCCTTTTTCACTTGGCCTCAGATTTTTAAAAGATCTCAAGTTTTGTTGTTGTTTACTAATCATTAATACCGACTTGCTCCTTTTGTTACTGGTGCTTAAAGGTCTGATGGGATAGACTCCAGAATCCCACATGAACGGAGAGGGAGAACTATTGTCTAAGACAAGGGAACATCCAGCAGCCTGAGAACGAGGAAATGCTCCAGCCACATCTAGAGCTAGTGGCAGAGCGTGCAGCAATGCAGGTCACCCTTCCTACTTTTTGGTGGGGGGCGGGGGGAATGTGGATGTTTTCAGAGAACATGGTCTGGGACCAGAGCTAGGGGACAAGACTGCATGTGACTGGGAGAGCGGACCGTGGGATCATCTGCTCCATGTTGTAGATCATCGCACCCTGTCTGGATCCAAAGGGAGAATACACAGCATAGACAAAGGGAAGGGGCAGAGTGGTGTGGCACACTTGTCAACCCTGTCCCGCACGTGGGTATTGCCCAAACTCTTATTAAAATCTGGAATGTTTTCAACTCTTCTGGTTTATATGAGTAACTGCAGAGGATTTTTCTGTTGAGATGGTGTCATAGTTATTCTAGTAAAAGGAGGCGCCTAGCATTCCATTCACTCCATTAACTTCCTAGGAATCATCTTTGAACTTTAAAAATATGTATTAAAGATGATGGCCTGGAGGGCTGGGCTGCAGGATGTCTTACGAAAAGCCTCCGTCTTCATAGGTTGCAGGAAAAGTAGGTAATTGTGATCATCTCAGCTCATATGCAGTGGAGGCTGCTGGTTGCTTGTCTAACATTCTTTCCCTTCTCCTCTCTCACTAACAGATCTTTAATTTTATTTGGTGCACGTGTATTCTCTGGCCAATAATATACAAGGAGAAGTCACTGGGTAAAGCCCCCAGGAAGGATCTTCAAAGAGTCTTAACTCAGCTGAAACTATGCCCTGTATCCTGTGCCCATCTTCTATTTCTTGACTGAAACTAATAGACTTTATAAATTGGAGCCCTGGCTGATGGGCCGACAGCCTGAGAACAAGGCTTCACGCTAAAGGTGGAGGGGCAGAAACCTAAGTCTTGTTGACCTGGGGCTGCCACAGCATCCCTGAATTCCTCGATTTATCCCTTACATACAGCTGACATCAATCTCTAACTGATTAAACATCCTATTAGGAGAGAAGAGCCTTTCTCTTTCTCTCTGTGCACTAATACCTCTGAATGTCTTTTTATTATCGTTTGGTTAAAGTAATGCAAAAGTGTAAGACTCTGTTGGGTAAACTTTGAAGATCACTCACATCCAATGAGCATTCGGGTTATCAGTCACCACTGGTGTACAAATCAGTTGCAAACTAGGTTTGTCTTTCAAACAAACCAGTCTTGTAGGTTTACTCTAGAAGTTTCTAAACAGAAAAAAAAAAATGGGGCATTGGACACTTTTATAGGCCAAAATGTTTGGAGACCACACTCCAGCTTTTGGGAAGACTGCCCCTAGAGGCCACGGAGCCTGGAGACAGTTCAGGGACACGCCAGGGACCCTGTGAGCTTGTGCATCTGGAGCTATAACTCATGTCTTGGAATAAGAGATCTGGGGGCTCAGCAAGTTGCTTTATTGCTTTTTACTAGAATTCTTATCACTGAAATTACTTATAAAGCTCTTTGTTTATAATAACATTAGCTTGCATTAGCCATTCTAAAGGGAAATAAAAAAGAAGAAAATGGCACATCCTTGGGGAGTGACAGATGTTGGAGAGAGAAAAACCCAAGAAGGAGGCAAAAACAGAAAAACAAAACAAAAGAAAACCAGAACCAGTTAAAAAGCCATCTCAAATCACCTGGAGTTTTCTACTCAGGATCTTTTTTTTTTTTTTTACATCTTTATTGGAGTATAATTGCTTTACGATGGTGTGTTAGTTTCTGCTTTATAACAAAGTGAATCAGTTATACATATACATATGTTCCCATATCTCTTCCTTCTTGCATCTCCCTCCCTCCCATCCTCCCTATCCCACCCCTCTAGGTGGTCACAAAGCACTGAGCTGATCTCCCTGTGCTATGCGGCTGCTTCCCACTAGCTATCTATTTTACATTTGGTAGTGTATATATGTCCATGCCACTCTCTTTGGCTCCAAATTTACATTGTAGATGGTTGTGTCCCAACATAATGACTTCTGTGAGCTACAGACTTTATTAGGTCCTGCCCTTCAGCACAGAGCAAATTTAAATACTATGATTTTTTTATTCACTTATTCTAAAACACTTCTAAGCACCTAATGTGTGCCAGGCACTGAACAAATTTTAGAAAGGATTTATGTCCAACTTTAAGAAGGATCTTATTACTTTGTTTTCTAATAGCTGCAGATGGCAGCATCACTTAACAATGCATTCTGTGCTATCCACCTGCTGTTAAAATTTAGTTTGATAACACATAGGAGATTATGATACAGGGCAAATTGTCATCACAAATTTAAACCTCTTTGCCTCCAGGGTACAAGGGAGCTTTCTTTGAAGACCAGATCCCTCTCAAATATTAACAAAAGAAGAAAAACTAATTACATAAGCCTCAGACAACAAAAACTTAATTTCATATTATAGGCACCTAATGGGTGGTATAAAAAATGAGCTATGTCAGACAATAGAAAGGAATAGAGAGATTTTTTGCTATAATGTCAATATATGATGAATTGCAAATTTCTATTAGAACTTCTGGGTTTTATAAAGTTACTTCTATGTTTTGGTTTGATTGATACTTTTATTTTTAACATAATTTAATCATACGCTTTTAAAAAAAGTTTCCAATATACCCATAGCTTTCTGACAATCAAATTATTACTATATCTAGGATCATGAGTTATATAATATTGCATATAAAGCCAGGTTTCTCCACAAAAGTCTTTCAAGGTCTTGGGGAGAACTGATTTGGAAATGAAGGCAATTCTCTACCACTGAGTTTCAGAGCAAAGAGAAGAAACAGATAAACTCACCAATGTGAGTGGACTTATTATTTGGATGTCCAAACGCAGAATCCCTCAACAGCATTAGGCTTATTAATTGACTCAGATATTGAGAGTAAACAAGCCCCTTGCCCAGTGGGGACTAGTTCAGTCGCCTTTGTCTGTCTTTATATCACTCATTCAGCCAATTCATTAAAGCCTGTTTCTCCCAGGTGCCTCCTGAGTTTCATTGTTCTGTTTATTGTGCTTGTTGGCTCATAGACCTCTTTCACAATTTTCCAGGATTTCTGAATGCTCCTTAAGTACCAGTTTTGACCAGCCCATTTGCAGCTAGTACTTTAATAAAGGTGTCGTGAATAAATGAAGAACTTAGAAGGATGTGGGACAGGGTAGTATGGGGAGCTGGGGGTCGGGGAATAGGCCAGACTCCCCCTGATACTTGTGTTCTTTGAAAGAGCCAGCAGGTGGTAGCAACACTTCGCAGCAAGGCCTCAGCTCAGTGCTGTTAGGACCGGAACAATAGAACCCCGATCCTGTCCCGGGTTTGAGAGGAGGCTACGGGTAGGCAGAAACCTTTTTTCCTCGCGGCGCCCCCTCCGTTCCTCAACCCTTCCAGGCACCCGCTGCGAGTACCTTCCACCGCCTCTCATCCGTCTGGGGAATTTCTCTCTGGGGAGCGGGCCAGGCAAGAGGCACCCAGAGGTCCAGCGACTTGCCCGGCAGTGTAAGTTCCTGGCACCGACCTCGGGGCTTCCCCTTTGAGACCCAGGCTTCCCTGCCCTTCGGAGAGGATGGAGGGAGGGCGGGTGGAGTCAGAAGCCCCAGCTGAGCAAGATCCAGCGTCTCCAACGCGGAGCACAGCTGAAGGCTAGATCCGAGCCCCTTTCGTACCCTGACTGCCTATCCACCCCCAGCCCACCTCCGCACCCTCTAAATTCTCAGTTTGTCTTTCCCTCCACCCCCTTCTCCTTCTTTTCTCTTTTTCTCAGCTCACGCCCACCTTAGTTCAAATCTGAGTGGGAACTAAAACAGCGGGTTTAGTTCCTGGAGTTGAAGCAGAAAAGCAGGGGAGGCGAGGGGGCGCGGGTGCCCCTGCCTTGCCCTGGGTACCAGTGGCGCAGCTCTCCGAGTAGGCGGCGTGGGGGGCCGGGGGCCTGCGTGCCTGGGGACAGGAATTCGGGTTTGCAGAAGTAAAGGGGCCCTCCAGACAGGGCCTCTGCAGATCCGGGGGTCCTCGTGGGGGAGTGCTGAGTCTCCGTCCCCAAAGCGAGAGCGGGCTTCGGGAGGGGTGCGGACCCGGCCAGCCTGGCTCCCACCCCACCCCCGCCTGTAACGAGCCGTCAGTGACACCCCGATAAGCCTGCTGCTGCGATCCCTCACGGTGTTTCCAGAGACACTCGGTTGGCTCTGATATAGGGGTTCCTGATCTAGGGGTCCTGGAAGAGGCCGGGCTCCCAGCCTGCTGAAGAGGATTGCCCACCCCTCCGACTCCAGGGGCATGTCTCCAATCCCGGCGGAGCTGGGAGGGGCAAGGAGGTGGATCGCACACCTGCCCTCAGCTCCCCATAGCCTATCCTGCTCCCGCGGCCCCATCACCACCCAGAAGCCCTGGAGTGGAGGGAAGGCTTGGTTCCTGGTCTGCAGTCCTGACCCCTAAATTACAGCCAAAGTCTACTGCTTGCTGCTGCCCCAGCTCCACCCGCTCGCTTTACATGTGGGTGCGTGGCCCTGCCTGCCCGACACCCCGACCCACCAGTCTTGGCTGTCTGGCACTCTCTCCCCTCCCATCCCTGGGGGAGCTGGCAGGGGCCCAGCATAGCCGATGTTGTAATGTCCCTGGCAGTGCCCAGGGAGAGAAGTGGCTGGGCCTGTTCCCAGTCAGTTAACCCCGGGCCCTGTGCCCGCCCAGGGAACTTGACTCAGGCTCTAGAAGGAGAGATGCCCGTTTAGTGGGAGAGGAGCTGTGGGAAGCTGGCAGTCCAGGGAAAGTGCCCAAGTGATGGGCACTGGGGCTCTGAGACTTGCCAGGTGCTGTTCAGAGGGGCCGCTTGGCTCTTTCAGGGCAATGCACATTTTTTATTGCAGGAAGATTAGGGTGCGGGCTCCTATGTACGTACCTGCCTAGTGACCTGGGGAAGAGGACTCCTTTAGAGTCTGTCGGTTCCTTCAGGGCACGAGAAGATGGCAGGCAAGGGCCTCTCTGTCATCAGAATGCCAGGGAGCAACAGGCAGTGATGGGCTGAGCAGAGGAACGGCAGGACCATCCCTCCTCTGGGCAGGGCCAGATGCTCTCCCAGCAGATCACCATCTCCAGAGCTGGGCCCTTGGCCTTGTGTCCCCACCAGGTGGAATGGGGATGCTGGGGTTTGGGGAGCTTTGAGCCTGAGGTTTCCCTTTCTCTACTTCCCCGCGTACCTTCCTCTCCCAGCCCAGGTGTTTCCACAGGAACAACTCCCGGGGCAGAGGTTGACAACTAGGGGTGGAGTAGGGACAGACCCAGGGTGAGGGGGAAGGGCTCATGGGCATATGCCAGCAGCGTGAGGACCACTCGGGATCTGCAGGGATGTGCCTGCTGCCACACACACACACACACACACACACACACACACACCCAGCGCATACTCTCCTGCTCCCCTCCCATGGCACCTTATATACACTCTCCCTTACACACTCACACTTGCTCTCACGGGCACCGGTCCTGGCACTCATGGGCTTTCTTCCACAATCTTCCACTTACTCATCTCTCCTGTATATGCAGCAACTGCTCCAACACCCTCCCTGAGGCCCTTTACCAGGACCACGCATGTCCCCGCATCATGCACAGCCAGAGTGGCTCGTTCTAAGTGGCTGTCTGGCTAGACCCAGACACCGCCTGCATCTTAAAAGCCTCCCCCAGCTCCACAGCCAGCCGGGGAGTGGGAGGCACATTTGTCTGCCTCTGCGTGCTCTGGGGGACATTCTCCGGGGCTGGAGGCCTCCAGGGACATAGCACCGTCCTCTGCTGGGACAGTGTGCTGGCCAGTGTGTCCTAGCCAATCTGCACGTTGGCTTCTCCAGCCAGGGCAGCAGGGGCTAGAAGCGCCAGAGGAAAGCTACCTCTCACTGTCTGCTCTGGATGCCTCCTTAAAGGCCTCTGGGATCCTTTTCAGGGCGGGTGGCCAGATCTCAAAGAGACCTGCGGAGACCAAGGTAGAGATTAAGGGGTAGAGGCAGCAGCATTAAGCTGGGCAAGGATTATACTGGAATTTCCTGGGCGTTTAACAGCTGCAGAACAGGACAGACGACAGGGCCTGTGGTGCTGACCCCTCCCACGCTGACCCTGCAGCTAACAGGTGTGAGACACACCAGCCACTTAAAACCATTGGCCTCTCTGCCCTTGGGACCTTCCCTCCCCCTGCTGGCCCTTGCAGGCTGCTCTGCTTCCCCGTCGGGGCTCACTTTGCGGTGATGCCCCATGTGCGTTCCGAGTGTATAGCCCTCTCGGTCCTCCTCTTTCTCTTTGAAGTTGCAGGCCTTTGCTTACAGGATGCTTGACATCCTGTAAGAAAAGCATGGCATAATCAGTGGGACAGTTTGAACTCCTTGGGAGATAAGCTTAAAGGCTATCCAGGGATAGAAGTTATTTTGCTTTTATTGTTGACATTATTTCACTCATTCATTGCCAGGTCCTACTGCCTCTCCCTCTCTGCTTTCTTCTTACAGATGAAAATTTCTAGATGTTTTGAAACTTAGAGGGCACAGGGCAGGGAGGATAAATTGTAAACATGCTATACTAGTCTAAGTTTTATAAATATTTTCCTTTCTTTGTCTAGTTTCTAATTATGAGATTTTAATTATAAAAATAAGATATGCTCATTGTAACAAGAAAAACAATTCAAGTATGTATAAGAGACAGTTAATAACTGCTCCCCCATGCTCCTACAGTAACCAATTTTACTGGCCCAATATATCTTTTGCCATACCTTCCTCCGAGCTCACTGGGCTTAGATTATTTAATTTTTAAAAATTCGCTTTATGGATCGAGGTGCATAAATTATATTTAAGTCAGCTTGGCTTGTTCATAAATTATCATATTTAGCATTTTAATTTGAGCGCAGTAAACTTCTTAAATTCTTACAGATTTACTCATTTATTTTTAAATCTTTCATTTTTATAGATAACAGAACTCATAAGCTATGATTTAGAAGCTAAGATTCTACACATCTTTAATCTTTGCCATTTTGTGAAAACAAAATACAATCCTGATGCCTATGAAACTGTCATGTTTTTGTAAACTAAAGAAATGTAGCAAGCTTGTGGCTCTCGTGTCCTTACTGTATCAAAAAGATATAAAATGGTATAACCAGAAGAGGAACTGAGAAAAAGAACAATCTGGTCATAGAATGCAATTTTTATCACAAGAAACTTTGTGTCTCATCAGTCTCATTTTCTGAGCTATCATTTTACATCCACATTTCTGCTGCTCCTGGTGTTTTATATTTTTAAAACCAATACACATCTGAAATGTGAATGTTTTCCTGATGGAGATCAGTTTTCTGCTTTTTCAAGGGTTAGAGGATTTCTAAACCGTGACCGATTCCTTTCATGAGCTGGAGGAGATAGAGGAATCTCAAGCAGGCCACAGGGAGGAGGGTGAGGGGCCTGGCCTTACGGAGGCCTGTCTCCGTCTGTGTGGCAGCAGGGATGTGATTGGCTGCTCCCAGGGCGCACTCCTGGACCAAATGCGGAAGGATGTCCTCGTCCTCAGTCTCAGTTGAAGGCACCTTTGAAAATCAAGTTCTGAGTCCTGCTTGTTTTGTATTCTAGGCATGGGAGGGAGCTGCGTGATCTTGTCACTTATATTTCCGCCTTTGAATCTTGTTTCAAAAGAATCTGCAGTGGCAGGAACTCAGCAATTTCTTCTGTGTCTTAATAAAGTTCCCTCTATCCTTATTTTTATCCTTACCATAGAGGTACACTCAGTTTCTTTTTATACATTAAAAAATAAAAGACTTGGATTTATCTACTTTGTTTGATACGTAAGAACTGACCTAACTTCCTAGTCTCACTCAGCAACAGTTTTTTTCTGAGGAAACTTATTTTTAACCTTCAGTCTTCTGGATCCGGATCTAAAAGAGGTCCTCATCAAACAGCAAAAGTACACTTCTGGGTACTTGAAGGTCCTCAACCATTTCTTTTTAATGAATGTCTTTGTTCTTTGTAAAATTTCAAAAAATTACTTGTGGCAATCTACATGTGATGTCTCCACTTTATTCTTCCTGATTCCTCTTGACAACAGAAACCGAATGGACTTAGCGTGTTTTATCATTGCTTCTGCTCTTCTCTGGATCTTCCGGAGAGAGGCTAGCTTCATGTTGTCATCAAGATGCATACTAAGGCTATGCGCACACACCCTATTGTAGCCACAAGCCACCATGTTACTCGTATTGTGGGTCCTCAAAGCAAATGCTTGGCCATTCATCTTCTAGACTGTTCCATACTGCACAGCTGATATGATCTGCAGGGCATCCTTTTCTCTCATGTTTTGCTGTCTCTCAAAAACAATTCACTGGGATATTCCAAAGTGTTCATTATTCCTTCTTCATGATGATTTGTCTAGTTATAAGTTTAAGAAGACATGGTACTTATAGTTTCTTCTTTGTACAGATTCCAGAACCCATCCATGTTCTAACGGAGGCTATTTTAAAGACCGTCTGCTGGGCAAATGGTGTCATAGCCTTCATTGTTTAAAGACGTTCTGTTGGCATTTTCAGTTCTTGATAACAGCCTTTCTAAAGACTCTGTGACCATTTCTCAGAGAAATGGTTGAGGACCTTCAAGTACCCAGAAGTGTACTTCTGCTGTTTGATAAGGACCTCTTTTTGGTTCGGATCCAGAAGACCGATGGTTGTAAATAAGTTTCTTCAGACAGAATCTGGTCTGCTCTGGTGTGTCAAGCATGCCTCCAAATTAAGTCACTGAGAGTTGGGGTGGGGTGTACGTCTACAACATGACTTACTTTAGGGTAGTCTTTAAACAGCCGTTGACGATGGGACAGTGCTTTTTACTTTACCATCTCCCGGTTCTTCTTGAAACATTTATTTTATATGTGAATGATTCTAGTAGCATTTGGGACAGTATCTGCAAAGAACCTCTGTTTCTTAGGAATCGTTTGCCCTATGGAAATGCTTCTTTTCCCCCCCAGCTTTACTGAGATACAATTGACATATAATAGTGTGTAAGTTTAAGATATACAACGTAAAGATTTGGCAAATGCTCCTTCCTTGCCTCCATAGGCTATAAATGGAACTCTCTGTTTCTCATATAGGGTTCTAGAGGCATGAAAGGTAAATTTCAGTGGCTACTTGGCAGACATCCGTGTCTGCCCCTGCAGATGCAAAACGGTGTCTTTTCAGCTTCAGTGTGAAATGTGTAATTTTTAGGTTCCAACTTCCGATCGACTTTTTTTTTTTTACTCTCAAACTCGTGTCTTTTGAGAAACACGCCTGTTGTTTTCTTCTCAACAGAAATAAATGACCTCTACTGTCCATGCCACTCACAGACTTTTGAGACTCAGTCACAAGGAGAGACGTAGCTCACCACTAACCTTAGACCAAGCAGCCAAGAAAGGTCCGAGCCTGCTCGTCTTCACCGCGACCCTGGAGGCAGCCAGGGCTCCTGGGTATGTGCTCGTGAGCCGCAGCACTGGGCCTCTTAAGGCTCGGGAATGTTTTACATAAAAGCGTGAAATCATTTTGAGAGCACGAACACTATTTTGATTCATTTTATTAACCAGTTATTATTTATGGATTTGAATGAAATTTTAATGATTTCATTGAAAAATAATATGTATGCAAGATTTTTAATATATAAAAATTTAAGGGGATATGTAAGTGTCTCTTGCATCAGCCCCATCCTCTCCCTCTCCCCTTCTTCCCAGGTTTTGTCTACCTTTCTTAAAGATCCTGACATACATATGTATATGTAGGTCCTTCTTAAGTTACCCATCAATCGGGAGCATACTGTATATGGCTCTGCAATGGCCTATGTACTTTCACTTGGAAATTATTTTCCTCAGTATATAAACACTAGCCCTTATTCCTTCTGAAGGTTGTGCCATCATTTTTTAACCATCTTCCTATTGCTGAACAGTTACTTTACAGTCTTTTCCCTTACAAGCAATGCTGCAATAAATATTCTTGTTTGAACATCTGTGCAAAAGGATCCAAGTATACGATACCTGAAGGACAGATTCTTAGAAGTGAAGCTGCTAGATAGACATCACCAACTGTCCTTCTAAGAGGATACACCAACTTGAGCCTGTGTGCGCAATGAATGCGAGAGAGCCTATTTCTCATACCTTCCCCACCCAGGCATTGTTAATCTCGTAGAACAAAATGGCATTTCACTGTTGTTTCAACATGCCTCCCTTTCACTGTGAGCAAACTAGGGAGCGTCTTTTCATATACATGAGGCATACATTTAGTTTTCCGAAAGCCAGAGGAAAAATGTGCCCCTTGTGGAGAGAGGACCTTGGTTCATAAAATGTAGGTATGCCAGACCTACATAGCTCTATCCCTTCTCTGTCCTGGCTCCTTTATCAGATGGAATCTTTCCGCCTATGTTCTTTTCTGCATCTGCTCTCACACCCTCCCTCCCATCATACCCCTCAGCTCTCCTTCTTCAGTCCCTCTCGCTTCACTGCCTCTCTGAAATGTCTATAGAGTATCCGACATGGGGGTTGGGAGGTGTTGGGCAGGGGGAACCGTGTGTCCCCAGGGAAGGAGTAGCTTCTAACTCGCCTGCTTTTAATGAGAAGAATCTTCTGATTTTCTATGCAGGGTGGCCGTAGGAGGAAGGGAGGAGAGTACATGAAGAGAAAGAACTTGAAGAGCTCCTTCCAGAAGCAAAGGGGTAAGACTGGCCCAGAACTACCCGGTGCTCTAAAGGGGAGGGCCACGGGAAACAGATGCTCAGAGATGGGTCACCTGGGGGGTGGAGTGGGTGACCGGGCACATGGTCCTCTTAAGATGGTGGACTTGACACAGGTCAGGAGAGAGTCAGCCTCCTGCCGGCCCTCACCCATGCTTGGTGCTGGGGCACTTTGCGAGCTACAGGGGGAGACCCAGGGCCAACTCGGAAGCAATGCGATTCCCTCCCACCGGCCTCCTCTGGTCCTTTGTGTCTCCCTAGGAAGCCAGCTTGGCTGCAGACCCCAGTCTTACGAAGCAGCAGCCCCACCTGGGAGCAGGGTGGTGGCCAGAGCAATGGTGGGAGCCCTGAAGATGCCTCATGGCTGCTGAGCGGGCTGCCCCGTCAGGGAGCAGGGTGGTGGGCATGGTGTGTGGCCTGTGGGTCCTGGTGCTGGTATCCTCAGTCCTGGCCCTGGAAGGAAAGGGGGAGGGGAGA
>NW_020174578.1:1941253-1961764 GCF_003031525.2 Neophocaena asiaeorientalis asiaeorientalis | reverse complement strand
GGAGAACCCCCCCCCCCCCCACCACACCTGCCAGGGGAGAGCCAGCACTGATGGGAAGTGGGAAAGATTCAGAAAAGGCAGGAAAGGGTGAAGACACCTGAAGGGGGAAGGGAAGGGGGAGGGTTTCAGAGAAAGGCTCCCGACAGACAGCTGTGCTCCTTAGTGAGTTCAAGGAACCGGGCAGTTCTCTTTTTCCTAATGGGAATGGGGTGGGGTGAGACCTGCTGGCTGAAGGCCTGCTAACTGCGTGCCCCTTCTTACCACTGGGCAGAGGTATTGCTGGACACCACTGGAGAGACATCTGAGATTGGCTGGCTCACCTACCCACCAGGTGGGGTGAGTGTCACACTTCCATTCTGAACCCAACGCCCCCCCCCCCCATCATGTTAACAAGATGCCTGCCCGCCAGAGGAGCAGGACTTCCCAGTATCCTCAGCTGCTTTGCATGTCATTAATGCTAAGTTTCACCTGGAGGGATACGCCCCCGCCTCCCTGCACCTTTCCAGCCTGGAGCAGCTAATGCCCTCTGTGGTCCTCCCTGCAGTGGGACGAAGTGAGTGTTCTGGATGACCAGCAACGCCTGACTCGGACCTTCGAGGCATGCCACGTGGCCGGGGCCCCTCCCGGCCCCGGGCAGGACAACTGGCTGCAGACACACTTTGTGGAGCGGCGAGGGGCCCAGAGAGCGCACATCCGGCTGCACTTCTCCGTGCGGGCCTGCTCCAGCCTGGGCGTGGCGGGGGGCACCTGCCGGGAGACCTTCACGCTTTACTACCGCCAGGCCGAGGAGCCCGACGACTCCGACAGCATCTCCTCCTGGCACCTCAAACGCTGGACCAAGGTGGACACGATCGCGGCGGATGAGAGTTTCCCCGCCTCCTCAGCGTGGGCGGTGGGCCCGCGCGGGGCGGGGCAGCGGGCGGGGCTCCAGCTGAACGTCAAAGAGCGGAGCTTCGGGCCCTTGACCCAGCGCGGCTTCTACGTGGCCTTCCAGGACACCGGGGCCTGCCTGGCCCTCGTGGCGGTCAGGCTCTTCTCCTACGCCTGCCCCTCCGTGCTCCGCGCCTTCGCCACCTTTCCTGAGACGCAGGCCAGTGGGGCCGGGGGGGCCTCCCTGGTGGCGGCCGTGGGCACCTGTGTGGCGCACGCAGAGCCCGAGGAGGATGGAGGAGGGGCCCAGGCAGGAGGCAGCCCTCCCAGGCTGCACTGTAACGGGGAGGGCAAGTGGATGGTAGCCGTCGGGGGCTGCCGCTGCCAGCCCGGGCACGAGCCTGCTCGCGGAGACAAGGCCTGCCAAGGTGAGACCCCGCTCCCTTGCACTTGCCCCCCACCTTTGGGATCCTCTCCTGAACGAGCCCACACTTCATTTTGTCCCCAGAAGCTCAGGAATAAGTTATCTTAGGAAAGGACGCCTGTTTTCTCCAGATTTATTTCCTAAAGCTCACAACCTTGCTCTCAGCAACCCATCTGAACCTTCCACTGCGATTGCTGGGGATCCTAGGGCTGCAGGCCTAAGAAGGGATGGAGACGAAAGGACTTAATCTCCCAGGCTGTCTTGGAATGGGGTCCTTTGTCCGCATTTGCCATCTAGCTGGCGGTGGTTCACCCCAGGGCCAGGTGACCAGGAGGCAGGTAGAAGGCGTGGATACAGCTGTAAAGAATGATCCTGCAGCAGAGGGAGGATATGCAGTCGAGCCAGGCGGGTACATCTGGTGCTTGCTCTGCTATAGCCCCTACCACACCTCACTTTTTCCGTCAATGGAAGTGTAATTCTGTGCCAGCAAAAAGGCAGAAGTAATGTCTGGCTGAGGGAGGGAAAGAGGGGAGAGAGGGTGACGAGGAGATAGATCTCGGAAGGCTGCGAGGATGGCTGTGTGCGCTTGTGGGGGGCTCAGGAGGGGATGGACTGGGGGGCCTGAGGCCTCTACCCTCCTCTGCCCCTCAGCCTGCCCCAGGGGGTCCTACAAAGCCTCGGCTGGGAATGCCCCCTGCTCACCGTGCCCTGCCCGCAGCCTCGCCCCTGACCCTGCGGCCCCTGCGTGCCCCTGCCTGGAGGGCTTCTACCGGGCCAGCTCCGACCCCCCAGAGGCCCCCTGCACTGGTGAGTTCCCCCACTCCTCCCCCGACCCCGGCCCCAGGGACGGGCGTGGGATGGGAGTGGGACCAGGAGAGGGAGAGCCTGGAGGGCAACACGGGGCAGCTGGGGTTGAGCCTGGAGGGCAACAAGGGGCAGCTGGTTTGCATTTGCAGTGACTTCTTTCTCCTGTGTCCTTGCTTTTCTTCCCCGCCTCCTTCCCCCACCTCGCCCACCTCCTTCCTCTCTCGCCCCATCTGCCTTCTCTGCTTTCCCCTGCTTTCTGTCTCCTCCCTCCGGGCCATCCTCCCTCCCCTGCCTCCTTCCTTCCCCAATCACCCCCGCCCCACGACTCCCGTCTTCGGGGCCCTTCCCTGCCCTGCACACGCCCTCCCCAGCGCCCCCGTCGGCCCCTCAGGAGCTGTGGTTTGAGGTGCAGGGCTCTGCACTCATGCTGCACTGGCGCCTGCCTCAGGAGCTGGGGGGACGCGGGGACCTGCTCTTCAACGTCGTGTGCAAGGAGTGTGGAGCGGGCGGCAAGGGCGCTTGTCGCCGCTGCAGGGATGAGGTGCATTTCGACCCCCGCCAGAGGGGCCTGACTGAGAGCCGCGTGCTTGTTGGGGGGCTCCGGGCACACGTGCCCTACATCTTGGAGGTGCAGGCCGTCAATGGGGTGTCGGAGCTCAGCCCCGACCCTCCCCAGGCTGCAGCCATCAATGTCAGCACCAGCCACGCAGGTGAGCCTTGCTCTCCCCTAAGCTGCCAGTCACCTCCTTAGAACGCTCTCCCGCTCTCCCGACCCTGGAGGCCGCCACTAACCCCCTACTCCAGTTCCCTCCGCAGTCCCTGCTGTGCACCAGGTGAGCCGGGCCTCCAGCAGCATCACCGTGTCCTGGCCACAGCCCGACCAGACCAATGGGAACATCCTGGACTATCAGCTCCGCTACTATGACCAGGTGGGGAGCAGAGGGGCGCCCGGCGGGGAGGGTGGGAGCTGGAAGTGCTCCGCAGCGGGGCTGGAGGTGGGGAGACAGGGGAGGCGCCTCGGAGCCCTGCCGCAGGGGCTGTGAGGGGCGTGGGTAGGAGCAGGGGGCGAGGGGCCCCCACAGCTGGCAGGGAGTGAGCGGCTGTCACCCCCAGGCAGAAGATGAATCCCACTCCTTCACCCTGACCAGCGAGACCAACACGGCCACCGTGACCCAGCTGAGCCCCGGCCACATCTATGGCTTCCAGGTGCGGGCACGGACGGCCGCAGGCCACGGCCCGTACGGGGGCAAGGTCTACTTCCAGACGCTGCCTCAAGGTGAGAGGAGGAGGCCTGGACGGGGCGGGGGCAGCCCAAGGCATAGTGAGGAGGGGTCCAGGAACCATCCAGGCCTTGAACCTTCACCCCAAACCCTCCAGGCCGGGAGAGTGGCTGCCCACCGACCTTCGGGGCTGTGGGGGGAGGGGGTGTGGGGAAGTGGGTGCTTGCGGGGCGGTGTGTGAGCTCTTCCACACCTGTGACTCTGGGTGGCTGGTTCTCCAGGTGAGCTGTCCGCCCAGCTTCCTGAGAGACTATCCTTGGTGGTTGGGTCCATCCTGGGGGCGCTGGCCTTCCTTCTGCTGGCGGCCATCACCGTGCTGGCTCTCGTCTTCCAGAGGTGAGTCTCTCCCCGCCATGACCCAGCACCATACTCTCCAAAGCTCGGTCCCAAGCCCTGATGGCCCCGAGGTTCCCTGCAGAAGCGCCCATGAGTGTCCTCCGCCACCACCCAGCCCCCGCCCTTGGGCCCGGCTCCTTCGAGCCACTGATCCCTGGCAGGACCTTGGCCTTCGTGGGCAGACTGGGGAGGAAGTGGGAGAGGGAGTGTGATCACAGGACTCTGGTTTGTCCCCCAGGAAGCGGCGTGGAACTGGCTACGTGGAACAGCTGCAGCAGTACAGCAGCCCAGGTGTGGGTGTGGCTGGGATGGGATGGGATGGGATGGGGGCCGGGAGGGCACCAGGCAAGGCTGGGCCCCCCAGGGTTGAGGGCAGCTCCTGGGCACCGTCTTCGGCAGTGAGAGAGCGTGCCTGGGGTGCGTGGGCCGCCCGCCTGCACACCTCCTCATAACGGACCCCGTGTGCCTGCAGGGCTCGGGGTGAAGTACTACGTCGATCCCTCCACCTACGAGGACCCCTGCCAGGCCATCCGAGAATTCGCCCGGGAGGTCGATCCCACGTACATGAAGATCGAGGAGGTCATTGGAGCAGGTATGGCAGAGGCAGAGGGAGGGTACGGAAGGGGTCCCAGCAGCGTCCCTCCTAAACAGGGCAGGACACTGAGTCCTTCCTGGAGACCCCCCCAGCCTACACCTGCTCTCCCAGGCTCCTTCGGGGAGGTGCGCCGGGGCCGCCTGCAGCCCCGGGGACGGCGGGAGCAGGCCGTGGCCATCCAGGCCCTGTGGAGCGGAGGCGCCGAGAGCCTGCAGATGGCCTTTCTAGGCCAGGCCGCAGTGCTGGGCCAGTTTCAGCACCCCAACGTCCTGCGGCTGGAGGGCGTGGTCACCAAGAGCCGGCCCCTCATGGTGGTGACGGAGCTCATGGAGCTGGGCCCCCTGGACAGCTTCCTGAGGGTCAGTCAGGCTGGCAGCAAGGTGTGGGGGGCGGCTCGGGCCGGGAAGGTGGGCAGTTCTCAACTGTCCGGGAGGCAGAGCCGTGTCTACGCGTTCACTCCCCTGCTGCCCCACCTCCAGGGTCTCCGTCCTTCATTCCCAGACCGTTCGCTGATCCCCAGGTCCCTTTGCCTTTTGGTGCCAGTGTCTGTGCGTGATGTGCCGAGGTCCCCCACCCCTCGGCTGACCTCTGCCCCCCCCATCCCACAGCAGCGGGAGGGCCAGTTCAGCAGCCTGCAGCTGGTGGCCATGCAGCGGGGCGTGGCCGCCGCCATGCACTACCTGTCCAGCTTCGCCTTCGTCCACCGTGCGCTCTCTGCCCACAGTGTGCTGGTGAACAGCCACCTAGTGTGCAAAGTGGCTCGTCTTGGCCACAGTCCTCAGGTGAGAGCACAGCCTTGGGGCCCCGCATCCCTCAGGGGGCGCTGGAGGCTGAGCTGGAACTGGGGCGGTGGATGCCTCAGGTGGTGTATCTTAGCGTCTGAAGGGGCAGAGCTCACCTGTGGGATGGAGGGATTTCAGGGACTGAGGACACTGGGGACGAAAGGGGACTGGGAGGGTGGGAGTCCTAGAACCACCTCCTTCCTGCCCTTCCCTCATGCTGACTAGTGTCAGAGCCGCTGGGTACCAGTCGTGAACACGCCACCCTCCAGCTCTGTGACTTCGCACAGCCTTTGCATCTGCAAAATGGAGATAATGGCAGCTATGCTACAGGGTCCTTATGGGATTAAACGAGAGGCTTGATGTGAAACCCTTGACGCATATCTGAGCACGTAGTAGTTGATCAATAGCTAGGACCACTGCTCTGATTATTGCTGTTGTTACTTTCAACCCCACCCCTCAGGGCCCAAGTTGTATGCTTCGCTGGGCAGCCCCAGAGGTCATTGCACACGGGAAACATACAACATCCAGTGATGTCTGGAGCTTCGGGATAGTGATGTGGGAAGTGATGAGTTACGGAGAACGGCCCTACTGGGACATGCGTGACCAGGAGGTGAGCTCTTGACCTAGACACTGCCGATTCCCCACCGCTATTCCTCCAGCCCACCAGCCTTCACAGACTCACACATTCGAAGCCCTCCATTCGTGGCTCTCATTTTCTATATCTTTTAAGTTCCTTTCCAACCTCATGGTTACCTGACAATAAATACATTCCTTTCCACTAGCAATAGCCTCCAAGCACCCTGTGCTTCCTCTAACCCCCAGGTACTAAATGCGATAGAGCAGGAGTTCCGGCTGCCCCCGCCTCCAGGCTGTCCGCCTGGACTGCACCTGCTTATGTTGGACACTTGGCAGAAGGATCGTACCCAGCGACCTCACTTTGACCAGCTGGTGGCTGCGTTTGACAAGATGATCCGCAAGCCAGACACTCTGCAGGGAGCAGAGCACTCCGGCGGGAGCCCCAGCGACAGGTCTGGAGCTTGGGACTAAAGCGTGGGAAAGCCAGGGAGGGATGAGGCAAACCAAAAAGAAAACTGAGGCGAAGGGGCCTAGGGTGAAGAGGGGACATTGACCTGCCTGCCGCTCCCCCTCAGACCTTCCCAGGCCCTTCTGAACCCCGTGGCCCTGGACTTTCCCTCTCTGGACTCCCCCCAGGCCTGGCTCTCGGCCATCGGCCTGGAGTGCTACCAGGACAGCTTCTCCCAGTCTGGCCTCCACACCTTCAGTGACGTGGCTCAGCTCAGCCTGGAGTAAGCAGGGAGAGGTGGGGGAGGGGAGCCCAGGCCCCAGGGCGGGGGTCGGCGCCTGGGATCTCGGAGACACTGGCCCCGATTTAATCCACTTCTTCCCCACCAGAGACCTGCCAACCCTGGGCATCACCCTGGCCGGCCACCAGAAGAAGATGCTACACCACATCCAGCTCCTGAAGCAGCACCTGAGGCCGCCGGGCTCTGTGGAGGTCTGAGCCCCGGGCAGAGAGCTGTGAACTGACACTGCCCGTGACCCAGTCCTGGACACAGGTCCAAGGAGGACATGGGAGATTTGAGCCCGTCTCCACCTTGGCCACCGTGAGAAGCGCCCGCCAGCCACGCTAAACCCGAGCCTGGGGACGCCTCACTCCCTGGTCCTCTGCCCCTCCACCGCCCTCCCCCACATTAAAGGGAAAGAAGGGATTTTGCAAGTTGGAGGTGTGGTGAGGCCTCGGTCTGCGGGGAAGGGGTGGGAAGGCCTTGGAGCAGAGAGGAAGACCACACCGCAGGGGAGGGTGCACAAGGACAGCAGGAAGGACTTTATTGGAAGGTAGGAGGCGGTAGCCAGGCGCCCAGGTAGCCGCCCGCCAGGCGGTAGCCATCCCCTCATTACACCTTTCCTCAGCCTCCTCCCCTGTCTGCAGCTGTGACACGGGGTGGAGACCAGTGCCCGAGGCAGCAAGCCTTTCTTAAAAGTGCTTGGCTCAGACAGTGCAGCCGCCAGGGTGGGTGAAGCTGGGTCCTTATTCGCGCTGGGCCCTGTGCTTACGATGAGGCGTGGGCCTGCTCCTTGGTTTCCCTTTATTGTGTTCTACCCCCTGGACCTGGCAGATGAGAGGTCTAGGCTTTGCTTCTTGATGCTGCAGGGCACCAGTGTGGGCGGAGACACTCAGATCTGGTACTCCCAACACTGCCCGTCCTCCAGAGCCATGGTCATCGTCCCCCTCCCCTCTCTCCTCCGGGTTGCTTCCCGCAGCCTCTCCCAGTTCATGCTGCTGCGGGAAGTACTTCGAGACACCGAGGGGGCAGGAAGGGACAGGTGGGGGCCGCCCAGCTCCCGTCCTTCCATGTCATCTTCGGGGCCTGGGTTGCAGAAGGCCTGCGTGTAGCGCCGGACGCGCTGCCGGTTGAGATCCTGTCTGTCTTCCACCCTGGCGGCGGGGAAGGAAGAGTTGGAGAGGCTGACCTTGGACCAGCCCTTGTCTCCTGGCTCCGCCCAACCCTACTGCTCGTGCCCTTTTCCCTTGTCTGCAGCCCGAGTGGGCACAGGGGGTGCCAGGCCTTGGGTGGCAGCACAGAGTCGAGTCCAGCAGCTCTGGGGATGCTTTCAGGGCCCAGGAACCTAGCAGGCCCCTTTCTCCCAGCGAGGCCTGAAGCCTAGGGAGCACACAGGCCTGCACAGGGCCGCTGGGGGCAGGAGGGTGAGCAGAGGGACGCCAGCCCCCGCTGTCACTCACCGCAGGAACCAACGGTCCCCCAGCCCGAACTTGCGCCCGCAGATCCCGGAGCGAGGCCACAGGCAGCGAGGCAGCTTCTTTTCCAGCATCACTGTGGTGGCCACGACCTGCGTGTGGGGACAGAAGAGGATGAAATCAGAGGCTGGGTGCAGACCAGGAGAGGAGAGGATGCCAGGCAGAGGGACAACAGTTGTGCAACATCTGGGAAACTCATGGTTTCCCAGAGGTGACAACACCCCTGAGGTGGGGATGGCAGCGTCAGCTTTGTCAGCTCTCTTCTGCGGGAGAGAGTGGATGGGCCTTGAGCCCTACAGCACTTCACCCGTGACCTGACATCCGGGCCAGGCTGGCCCTGCAGCAGTGGGGGAGACCTTGCTCCAAGGAGACAGGAACGAGGGCAGAGCAAAGAGAAAGGGTCCGCAGGGCTACAGAATATTTTGACCCTACAGATGTAAAGGCCACTTAGAAACACAAACATCCCGCAGAGAAATCTCATATCGGTACATTCGCATGGAAAAAAATATTTTCATCAGCAAACCCTGTTTAGCCAGCTTATGGTTTTTTTTAACTCCATTTTCTACACAACACAGTTAGATGCCATCCGATTTGAGGGATTTCCATTTATTTTGCTGAAATTATTTTTGTTGAGATAAATTATTTTGTATTTTTAAATGATTTGATCCAATTCGTTCTTTTGTCCCCATCACAATTACCTGACTGGAGATAGTTTCTGCTATATAGGGAGTTTGTGTGGCATTACTTTTAACAGGTCCAATTTTTCTGGGTCAGATTTTGAAGACTTAACTATTGCCAGAAAGATGTGATACTCCAGCTTTTTTATTCAGTAACAAAATTTACTGAATGCTGTAGTAGCCGCTACTAAGCGTCATTTCTTGTTGATGAGTCTAGAAAAGACAGATTTGACTTTTTGAGAAAACTGAGGAATTCTTTTCAGCTATTCCAGTATTGCTCAGTCGTATTGCTAATCCAGTTCTGTGCACTTTGCATAATCTGTACTGTGCACTAACCGTCCAAACCTATGTTGGGGGTCAAAATATCCGGCCTCTGAGTTTGGCCCCCCCGTCCTCGGCAGGAAGGGAATGACTTGCACTAACCCTCCCAGCCACCAGGGGGCGCTCACCTGGGCCCTCCAGAGCTCGTCCTGCTCGTGGGCCACGCGCCAGTGAGTGTCCCCCATCATAGCGATGAGGAGGTTGAGCATGAGAAGAGCGGCAATGATGGCGAAGGCGGCATAGGTGACGCTGTACATGAAGGGCAGATCCACGGTGTAGTTGGCAGGGCCATCAATGATGGTGAGGAACAGCTCAAAGGTACTGAACAGCGCCATGGGGTAACTGTAGAAATGGCCCAGCTCGTTAGGGTCCTCTGTCTGGAAGATGATAAAGAAGGCTGCTCCACCCCAGGGGGTGAGAGTTACATGTGAATAAACCATAGCCAGCTCTTTGCTGCCCATTTCAGTGCTGTTTTCCCCTTCCTCTCCAACACCACCATCCCAGCCCTGCCTCACTCTGCACTTTGGGTTCTTTCATTCCCTTAGTTTCCATATGGCTCACCCTCCTGATCCCGAGAGCCACCGCCCCCTAACACTCCCGAGGGACAGCCCATCCTTAGATCCTATGGCCTCCTCTTACCTCTGCCTGCCTTCCCACCTCCCCCCCGCCCCGCCCCCCACCAAGTTTATCCAGAGGTATTCTGTGCTATCCAGTTTCCTCCAGCCCAGGGCCCCCATCTGAGACGATGTACCTGAGGCAAAGCCCAGGATGACCACAGCCATCAGCCAGCAGAATCTCATCAGATCGCCAAAAATGAGACGGACGGAGGGGAGGGAAGGGAGGACAGGGAGGACAGCTGCACATCAATCCCTTGAGCAGATGCCTCTTCCAGCTCTAAGAGGTCTAACCCTGAGACGTCTAACAGCTCCACCCCTCTCCCATAGGGTTGGCAAACTGGCCTACTGGCCAAATCTACTTGGTCAGTTTCGGTTGGCCCTTGAACAAGAATTTTACATGTTTAAAGGATTGAAAAAAATTTTAAAGGAGGAAGAGAAAAAGAGAAGAAAATCAAACAGACTATATGTGGCTCTCCGAGCCTGAGACCTCTGTTATCTGACCCTTTACAGAAATGTTTGCAGCCCCTGCTCTAGGACCTTTATCTAGAAAGCTCGGGAGGCAGCACGGACCTTCTGGATCATGACGGTGAAGGGGCCCAGCATCTGGAATCCTCGGGCAAAGTACATGACGTTGCACCAGCCCAGCACCAGGGCGAAGGACATGGGTACCACCTCCCCGTTGGTGTTGGTGAGCCTCATCACCATGGTCACCAGCACCATGCAGGCATAGGTGATGCTGGGGGGAGAGCAGAGAGGGGGTGGTGAGAGCGAGACTGGGATGACCCTGGGGGTCCAAGAGCAAGGGGGTGATGGAAATGGTGCCCGCACACTCAGGTTCAACCTCTGTAAGCTCGATACACAGGGTCACACACACAGAGAGGGGCCTCTGGAACTGGCGTTCTCCAGAGGTTAGGGATCCGGGGAGTAAAACTACAGCCTTGGTGAGGAAAGGGACGGGGGTGAGAGGAAGGAGGCTCACAAGAGCACGTGGAACGGTCCTCCAAGGATGGTCTGTCCAAAGAAGCGAGTGACCCCCACGCGGAAGATGTCTGGAATCTGGAGAGAGGCCAGGAAGACACAAAGGCCCTTGGAGACTGAGGCTCGGGCTGGATCCCCGCGGCAGACAGCCTCACCCCCGGATCCCGACCACAACACACCTCTATGAGCAGAATGATCACAGCTCCGAAGACGGACACCAGCTCCCCCACCAGTCGGAGGTGATCCTCGGGGGTCACATAGGCCACCTGAGGGGAGAGACGTGGTCAGAGGACTCGGGGCTTCCCAGCCTGCCCCTGGGTACAAGTCAGCGCCCTTGTCTAGGGTCACAAACCAGTCAGATTCTTTTTAACCTGTTAAGGTTGGCGCTCTCCAACTCTGCTCTTAGAGCATCGGTATGTTTCTGTGTGCATGTATTTTGAATTTGAGACTTAAGCGAGGGAGAAACGGTGGTGGTAAGACGGGAACGTGATTCACGTGGAAGAAAGGGCAGAGAGCTGGATCCCGCCTGAAGCTCTGCTGCTCCTAGGGTGTCACCTGAAGTAGCTTCTGCTGTAGGATGGTATTGTCCCGAGGGTCAGTTTGGTTGTGGGTCCTGGGATTGAGGGGGCGGTAGACACAGCACGTGGTAAAGCAGACCAGGTACAGCAGGTATATGGCAGCCAGCACACAGAAGTATGGCCACCCGTATCTCTTCCACTTGAGGTTCACCAGCTCCTTCACTGGTGTCTGGTCCAGGATCTGGCGAGCCTGCAGCAGAACAAGAGAGCAAGCAGCTCGGAGACCCTGACTCCCCTCCCCCGCTGCTCCCTACCCTGAAGACCACACCCCCTCCTCCCCCCTCCCCGTACCCCGCACCTCCCGCTTCTTGGAGGTGACGATAAGCTCCAGCAGGGACTGCTCCTCCCCTGAGGAGTCGATCTCCGTGAGGTCGTAGAGAGTGGAGGTCAGCGGCCCGCACGTCCACTGGATGTGCTTCCGCTTCTGCATCAGGTGCCGGAACATCTAAGGTTGGGGGTGCAGGAGCAAAGCAAAGGGGACTGTCACAAGGTGCGGCTGGGGAGCTTGCCCAGAGCACAGCACCCCTGAAAGGGTGCTCACTGTTTACTCAAAGACCACAGCCTTGCGGGCAAAAGAACCCATCTTCGTGCCAGCCTCCAAGTTCATCCTCTTCCCCTGTAACTCCCTCTAGAGCTTGGAAACAAGAGGTGAGAGGATGCAGGGCTGCTGCTTGTGGGCTGGAAGGACAAGAGGACGTGGGCATTTCAGACCACTCCAGAGTGGGATCTAGACCCTGTAAGTCCCCAACAACTCAGGGGAGAGAGTGGGCAAGAAAGAGAGACAGGGGCTGCGGAAGAAATTCCAACTCAAGCTGAAGACGGGACCTCAGCATCGGGGATAACTGGTGACATCTGTTTCCTCAAAGGGCCAGAAACGTAAGATGAAGGTCAGGAGAAAGACACGGGGGGACTGGGGGCAGGTCCCTCACCGTGGTGTTGCCCTCCACTCCAGCCAGCTTGAAGGGGGTGAGGCCCTGGTGGTTGGGCACGAGGTCCAGGGACTGCAGGTGGTCCCCGCGCCTGTCGTAGGACAGCAGCAGGCTGTACATCTGGCAGGCAAAGGTTTTGCTGGGCTGGAGGACGAGGATGTGCAACACTGTGTTTCCTGGGGGAGGACACGGGCTGTCACGTGGCCACCGGGACTAGAGTCCCTGATGCTCCCCAGGGCACCCCCCCCCCCCCCCCCCCTCTGGGGGACCTGAGGGCTGTCCCGGCCCCTCCTCTGCAACCCAGCTCCCCCTCCAGCCCGGCTCTCACCCAGGGAGTCCTGGGCCCGGATGTCAGCGCCGTGCTCAATGAGCAGCCTCACGGTCTCCTCGCTGCCCATGCAGGCCGCAAAGGACAAAGGGTGCTCCCCTGGGGGTGCAGAGGGCCCCGTGGCTTGAGGGTGCAGGCTGGGATGGGCAGTCTCTCCAGGGGACTGCCTCTCCCTCCCCACGTCTCAGCTCTGGGCCTGGGGACGCTTGTCAGCGGAACCAGAGGCGGGGACGCTGCAGGGGGCCCTGCGTCGGGGGCTGGCTCTGGCCTTCAGCCTGAGGAGGGCGGACCCCTCCCAGCTTCCCCCGGCATGGAGCCTCCACAGCCTGCCCTCCCTTTGCTCTCGGCCCCCTCCCCACCCTCCCAGCCCTGGCCCTGGCTCTCACCAAAGTAGAGGAGGTTGTGGGGACTGAGGCAGAAGGCTGAGCCTACCGCCCTTGCAGAGACGCTGGCCCCGTGGGCGAGCAGGGCTTTCACCAAGTTCACGTTCTGGTTCATGATGGCCATGTGCAGTGCCGTCTGACCTGGACAAGAGAGCTCTTGTCATGGGGTGTGTCTCCAGGATCCTGCAGGGGGTCCCTCCCATATCTCCACAGGGTCCTCTTCACCAGGGCAGCCTTTCGCGGGGAGGATGGGGTGGGGGTTCCCAGGGGATCCAGCTGCTGCCCGCCTCTTCCCACTCTAGGCCTTTCCATCTCGGGGCGTGGCGCTCGAGTGAGCCGCACTAAGGATGCTGAGGAAGAAGGGACATGAAGAGGCGGGTAAAGAGGAAGGGGGCTCACGTTCCCTCTTGGTTTCCCCAAATTATCCACCACCAGGACTGCCCTGAAACAGTGAGCTGGTCGCTTCTCCCTCCGTCCTGAGCCCCTTGGCGTCTCACCTTCATACAGCTCAGAGGTAATGGGCTCGTCGACCAGCTCCGGGGCGGCCTCCATCAGCACGATGGCGGCCTCCAGGTGGTCATAGAGGGCCGCCACGTGCAGCGCTGTCTCCCCCAGGGCTCCTGACGTTGACAGAAAGAGTCACATGGCTTTGCTGGAGCAGGGGAATGGGGACTGGAGAGACTTGGGGGCCCACGGCAGAAGGTCCCGGGGCTGTACTGGCAGGAGGCTGGTGGAGGGTGAGCGCGTGCACAGGGCTGACCCGGGGGGAGAGGCGCCGTACCTTTCTGGTGGACATCGCAGGCTTCATATCTGAGCAGCTTGACGAGAGCCTGGATATCGTTCTCTTTGGCAGCTGTGAGAAGAGGAGACTCCCAGATCCTACAAGGGAGGGGAGCAGGTCCGCTTGTGGAGCCAGGTCTGTCATTTTTTTTTTCTCTTTCTCTGACCCGTTAGTTAACCCAAAGCAGCTTTTCCCCCCTTTAGCTTGCGTGGGAGAATGTCAGGAACTGCTTTCCTTTCCCCTGGGTGCTGTGACCAGGGTGTGCGTGTGTGTGATCCGTGTACCTGGCTTCTAGAGGGAGGAGTTTCAGTTAAAATACTCATTCACCTCCTGACCTATTGACCTCTGGAGGAACCCTGTTTGAGCTTCACTCAAAGCCTTGAGATTACTCTCCAAGATAAGCTTTGTTTTCATGGACTAAGGGTACAAGGAATTCCTTCCTCATATTTGCGGAGGAGGCTGACACGTAGACGCCGGCAGATCTTCCTCCTGTTGTGTGATGCTCGCTTTTTTTTTTTTCTCTCTTTTTTTTTTTTTTTTTGCGGTACGCGGGCCTCTCACTGTTGTGGCCTCTCCCGCTGCGGAGCACAGGCTCCGGACGCGCAGGCTCAGCGGCCATGGCTCACGGGCCCAGCCGCTCCGCGGCATGAGGGATCTTCCCGGACCGGGGCACGAACCCGCGTGCCCTGCATCGGCAGGCGGACTCTCAACCACTGGATGCTCGCCTTTTTAGACCTCGGCAAAGCCCTTTGATTCTGGCACTTTCCTTCCTACAACAGCATATCTGGGGGTCAATCGAAAAGCAACCGTGGGTCCTTTTTTTCCTTTTGGCCCCTACATCACATTACAGTCTCTCCCTACTTTCTATCTGCTTCTCACTTGTTTTAGGCAAAGAATCATCTTCTTTGAATTTCCAGTCTTACACCTACAATGAACTAAAAGACCTTTTATAATAACCTTTATTTTATAAAAGGTTTTATAAAAACCTTTTGTAATATCAAAACTTAGCCAAACTAAGACACACAGGGTCCCTTTTATTTAATTTTCTCTCCTGGCCCACTTTCTACGGGAGTGAATGAAATAACGCTATTTACCCACAGATGGCCAGTTATGTGAACAGGAGCTCATACACCAAAGAACCCATAGTAGCAGGAAATCGACTCCACGAGCTGGGGGTGAGTGGGTGCTCAGGAGAGGAGGAAAGAGCACGACACGTCCATCTCCCTGAATGCTGGCCCCAGCTCCCCGCGTCAGGCCACGCAGGCAGCCACCTGCCAATTCAACATCCCTCTCCGTTCAGTCCCTGCCCTCTCATTCCTGCTGATGCACGTCCTCATTCTCTAGGCCAGGATTAGCAAAATATCCTCTTTCCCTACACCGCTGTTTTCCCCAATCCATTCTTCGGGATGCCACCAAGATGCTCTCTCTAAACGGCAGATGCAACCACAGTTCGCAAAAGTCTGATGGCTCCTTAAACATCCAGGAGAAGAAACTCAGAAATCCTCTACAGCCTTTGTGCAACTCCTTTTCCATGCTCTCTTCCTCTCATTGGCCCTCCACCCAGCATTTCAGCCTCACCACCCCAGGGCACACCATCCTCCCCATTCCTGTGCTATAACTCAACTCTCCTTCCACCTGGACTCTAATCCCCCACCCTGCCCTAATCACCCTGTTCTGTGCTCGCCATGCCTGGGAATATGCCCAGCGTATGGCAGACACTCATTGCCACTATCTGTAGAAGGAGTGAACTGTAGCAATGCCAGAAGGTGGTTTGGCTTTACTGTCCTTCCTTATTATCTCCATCAGGCTGCCCCCTAAGCCAGCCTTAGGCAAACGTATAATCTAAGTAAAAAATAGTATGCTTGGTATGCGTACACAGCTGCAAAACAAGTTTGTTACACCTTCCACCCCCCACCCCCCATCAGCGCTACCATCACGACTACCTTTCCCAACAATTTGCCCAAAGCCCCCCTTTATAGATGCTGTAAAGTAAGCAGCATTCCCCAACACACACACACACACACCACACAGCAGGAAGTTTTCTACCCTCTCCTCTGGCCTTACTTTCATTTTAGCATTTTCACTGTGTTCTGTGATTAGCATCTGTCTCTTCCTCTACACTAGGGGCCCTTGAGGTCAGAGGTCAGCCACTTTCTCATCTTTGTAAACTTTCTCTGCCCCCCTCCAATTAGCTTCTAGTTTTGTGCCCCATTTTGACTGAAGGGGGCTTCTGACCCAAGTGCAGAGTCTCCTCCCTGCTTCCTAAGACGTGAGGGAGGAGGCTAGTCAGTGGCAGCCCCAAAGATGTCCCCCTTGGTCCTGACACATCTCTGATGCCCATAAATGTCTCTCACAAACCTCCAGTCCATACATGTTCTGTTTCTGGCCTCTGCTGACTGCCCTACTGGCCTGGGAAGGGCAGGGAGATATTGTTCGAATGGGGCTTGCCAGATTTACCAAGTAAAAACACGAGGATGCTCGGTTAGAGTTGAATTTTAGATACACAGAAAATAAGTTTTTAATATCAGTATGTCTCATGCAATATGTGGGCCATACATATACTAACAACTTATTTGTTGTTTATCTGAAATTCAAATTCAACTCTGCCTTGTATTTTATCGGGGAACCCCAACCAGGTTTATGGAGACCTGGCCTCCTTTGGGTGGCAAACTCCAGAATCCAGCAAAAACGGAGGGCAGTGTCGGAATGGTTCCCAGGGAAGCAGGCAGAGGCATGACTTGCAATAGCATCACAGGGCCACAAGGGGGCAGCAGAGAAAGCCCTTGCTCGCATTCTTGGCAATAAGGCAGATCCCGCCCCACTCCAACCACCTGCCTACCCTTGTGCCCCATAAAAAAGGCACAAGAGCGGACGCATCCAAAGATTTTTGTGCCTGGGAAACTAGCTTCTTCCAAAGCAACCCAGCACAGACGTTTAGATCCGGAGCAAAACCTACACATCTTCACCAGACACCTCCCTACGGCAGGAAGGAGAGACGATATTGCCAAAATGTCTTCTGATTTTAATGGTTAAATTATACTCCCTCCCTCCCAGGGGAGAGTCTCACTTTATTTAGTAGAATGCTTAACATTACTACCAGAATCTCTTACTTACAAACAGTGATTTAGAGCAGTGGTCCTTAACCAGCGGTGATCCTCTGCCGCCTCCCAAGGAACTGGGCAATGTCTGGAGGCATTTTTGGTTGTCATGACTGCAGGAAGGGGTGCTACTGGCATCTAGCGGGCGGAGGGCAGGGATGCTGCTAAGATTCTTACACAAGGCAGCCTCCCGTAACAGAGAATCATCTGCCCAACACGTCAAAAGTGCCAAGGTAGCGAAACCCTGACCTTGAGGTATAATTATTCATAATCTTTTTAGGAAAGTATTTTTCACATTAAGTAGAGTAAGAAATTCCCTCTGTGTGTTTTCTTTTAAATCATTACTCAACTAAGAAACAAAAGGTGAAGCCTTTCAAGCACCCACTGATTAAGTATTTAATAAAAGACTTAATAAAAGAAATTAGAGAGCAGATCCGAAGCTATAACGATATGAAAGGTGTTTCTGGAATTCAGAATGTCTTATTTTGCTTGACAATTATAAAATTGAACGGTATGGTTCAGTAATGGACTGGTAGAAATGCTACTATAGGATTTCTGGCATAAAACCTAGCACACTTTCTATAGAGTAAATAAATCATTGATCTTCCCTCGGGGCTCCCTCTGGGCCCCCTCTGGGCCCCAAGGATCTGTCACTCGCCTTTTCTCTCCATCCCCTCAGCCAGTCCTCTCTGCCTCCATTCTTGTGGATACGTACACGTCTGTGCGTGCACTCACATGTGGACCTGCACACGTGGGTGCTGTAGGCACGAATGAAGTTTTGTATTTGGTTGCTGGGAAAGAAGGCAGGATCAAGAGTGTCTAGAGAAGAATTCAAATCTGCATTTTAGAGCTAGAAAGTCCCTAGAAACCTAGTCTAATCTGTTCATGTAATCGATGGAGAAAGAAGCCTGAAGTCCCGAGGTGATCTGTCCAAACAAGTCAGAGGCAGTGCTGGGACTCCCGATGGCCATTTCTCTGTCCCTATTCTCTGTGTTAATCAGGATCCGAAGAGGGGTCAGAGCAGGTACGGGGGGCACGGGAGCCACATGTGTGGGTCCCACTGGTTTCTCCACCAGCCCCTCCTGGAGAAGCTTGCCAGCTGGGCAGGGGAGGGCCACACCATCTAGAAGCCCTGACTCTGGTTCCCTGGGTGGATCCAGCTCTGATAGGCGGAAGCTCACAACCCCTCTAACTCCTGCCGTCACTGGGACTTGCCTTTTGACTTTCCTTATGTCTTTTTTTTTTTTTGGCGGTACGCGGGCCTCTCACTGTTGTGGTCTCTCCCACTGCGGAGCACAGGCTCCGGACGTGCAGGCTCGGCGGCCATGGCTCATGGGCCCAGCTGCTCCACGGCATGTGGGATCTTCCCGGACTGGGGCACGAACCCGCGTCCCCTGCATCAGCAGGCGGACTCTCAACCACTGCGCCACTAGGGAAGCCCCCTTATGTCCTTTTTAATCACAACAGTCCCATGGGTTAAATGTGCTTTTTAGCTTCCAAAGCAGCATCTCACTTACTATCACGTTTGCTCTTTACAGCCCCGTGACACAGGCTGAATCATTCTCTCATTTTTCCGCAAAGGAAACCGAGGCAGCCAAGCCAAATCCTTGCCAGAAGATCAGACAGAGTTTAAGGCAGAACGCTTGGCCGAGATCCTAGCCTCAGGCTCTCACCACTCAATTATGTGGTTCTTCTAGTTTTATGACTCTTCCCAATTTTGCTGGTGGTGCGGGTGAGTTGGGAGAGCAGCTGGTGCAGTGACCACAGGTGAAGCAAAGAGCAGCCCTGAGTGGGGAGGAGGCGTGCCCTGGCCACTTGGGGCGACCTCCCTCCAGCTCAGCTTCTGGGCGATGGGATGAAGAAGCCAAAGAGAGGTTTGCCCACGAGAACGTGAGCTTCTTGAGAGCAGAGAATGTGTCATGTTCATTTCTGCAAACCTAGCTGAGAGTTTTACACTCCATGTCTAGTACATTGCATCTCAGGAAATAAGACGATGCAAAGCTGAGAGAGACGATGCAGAAGAAATGAGAGAAAGTGACGGTTCAACCTGGATCCCAACGATATCCATTTAAGCAGAGGGAGCGGCGACGAAGACCCAAGAAGAGTCTACCAGAGAAAGAGGGATGCTGGGTTCCCCATATTCCTGGAGAGACCTGAATGGCTCCCTTCTCGCTGGACCACGCTCCACCCACAACCCCACCCAGAGCCCCCCTCTGCTCACTCTGGGTCTGCCTCATTCCCAGGGGGTGGGGGGATGGTAACAGGCCCTTCTCACCTGGTCACGCTGTCCTCACTCACATGGTCAGCTCACGTGTGTCTAGCTGCCCACAAATCTTCCCTTAAGCTGGCTGATGGCACAGCCTTCGACACTCCCCTTCCCGACACTTTCAGGTCCTTCTGGGCAGTATCCACCCAGAGGGGAATCAATATCCCAGGATCCTGGTGTCCGGGAAGAGGGGGCGTCAAAAAACTGTGGAATCAGACAGGGGAGATCAGGAAGCGGGGAGAATCCCTCCAAGTGGTGACATCAGGCCTTCCTAGCCCAGGCCTGCCAGAGGAAAGCCCACGAGAAGTCCCTAAGGAACAGGGGCAGAAAAGACAAGGAAAGCAGCCGCGGGCTCCAGCCCGGGTCCTTCACTCTGTCTTTGCCACACATAGGCACACAGGGAGCCTCTGCCACCACTTCCAAGCCCCCAGGCCTTTCTGGGCTCCCGCCGGGCTTCCCCAGGCCCCGAGGTCCCGAGAGTGGGAAAGGGATGAATGGAACCGTGATGGCCCGGTCTCCCCGACAACAATACCATTCTGTTGCCTCAAGATGTCATCCGCCAAACATGTGCTCAGCCCCCACTCTCCCAGGCCTCCGGGGAGAGAGGTGGCAGCTGGTGTGAGAGCTGGGAAGCCGAAACTCAAAAAAGGGGCACATCTCCAACCCCGAATCCTTGAGCAAAAGAAAGAAAACCGCAGGGCCTCCAGATAGCCCCCAGCCTCCCCGTCAGGCTCAGGCAGACCCCTGCACTTGGAGGTGGAGAAAGACCCCCAGACACAAACACCTCGGACCTTCCCCTTTAAATAGACATAATATCTGCCTTCTCAGGAGCCCAGGAAAGTCCCAAGAGGAGGACTTCCTTCTAGCCTACCAGCCCCCGGGTGGGGAGAGCACAGAGACTCTGCAGAAGAAACCACACACTGGCATGGCCTCAAGCTTTCTCCCTGCCCCTCCTCTCCAGTTCCCAACGGGGAGGACCATCAGATGAGTTTAGGGCAGTTTCCAGGGGCTGGAAGCGACAAGTGAGATTTGCTTCAGGCTCAAACTCTAGAGCCTCTCAAATTCCTCAACCTGCATTTGACAGTGAGTTCTGAGCACATCTGGAATTTGGGGCCCTTACCCATGCCCCTCTCCCCGAGCAGAGGGTAATAAATTTCAGGGCTGGGTCCCAGCTTTGTTGTCTCCATACCAATCCCCCTCTACCTGCCCCAAGAGTCTGACCCAGAGAAGGGCCTGGGTCAGCGGCTGACACAATAAATGCACAGGAATGATGATTAGCAAATTTTGTCTTCTTTTGTGGTTACTACTGCCTGCAGTTCCCTCTCTGCTCCATTCATTCATTCATTCCCACATGTGTACATATATGTGCTATGTGTTTCTGTCCGAGAGACTGTTCTAGGGGCAGGGGGTAGAGAGATAAAGCACCTCCAGGCTGCAGGTCTATGATGCCATAATCCTTCCCAGGCCCAGCAAGGTGCCTGGCCTTCCGGGAAGTACTCACAAGAGGCTTCCCTAATTGATTGGATCTTAAACACCTGTGTCAACACCTAGCAAACACCTGTGTCACCCATGCCAGCCCCCTCCCCTTCCACCTGGCGTCCTGGGGAGCTAGCCCCACAGGCCAAGACCCCTGAGACCAAATGCTCCCAAGGAGTCAGGCCTGGAGGAAGTCTGCCCAGATA